>NW_027039815.1:68723-103672 GCF_034236695.1 Oncorhynchus nerka | reverse complement strand
TGCCATGGGTCACGTCTGGAGAAAACATGGCACCATCCCTACGGTGAAGCATGGTGGTGGCAGCATCATGCTGTGGGGATGACGCCCACATCATAGCTAAGAGTGTCGACAGCTCATTGCTCACTCTGACACACTGAGTTCTGCCTTCAAGGTATGATTTCATCCATCTCAAGGCATCAGGTGGAAAAATTGAACTTGGACAATTATGTGATGAGAACCTGATGGTTAACAGTATCAAACGCCTTCCTTAGGTCCAGAAAACACAGCCCCAACAACGCCCCCTTTGTCCATCTTGGACTTGACATTTTCCTGAAGAAAGCAGTGTATGTTGTTGTATATTAGTTATAATACCAATGCATTGATTATGTCAATGTTTACAGGAAAGCATCTTTTCCCTATCTATACTCTTACTAAAGTCTCCTGTGTTGTCCCCTGTGTTCGCTCCCCCACTCTCAGAGAGACCCAAGTCTAAAGGCGGAGACACCGTGGTGTACAGGCTGAAGGACTGGCCATCAGGAGAGGAGTTCATGGCCCTGATGCCTTCCAGGTAGGCCTAAGGCCACATCACCAGCCAACACACAGTCAGTCATGGGGATTCTCCAGGCCACATCATAGCCAAGCACACCCAGTCAGTCATGGGGATTCTCCGGGCCACATCATAATGATCACACAGTCAGTCATGGGATTCTCCACAGTCTACTGGTTTGTGTGGGCAATGAGTCTATTAGATCTCACTTAACCTAACACTACTCATGTTGGTCAGTAAGTCAGCTATATAACACTGTCTAGTAGATCCAGCTATATAACAGTAGATCAGCTATATAACGCTATAACACTGTCTAGTAGATCCAGCAATATCACACTGTCTAGTAGATCCAACTATATAACACTGTCTAGTAGATCCAGTGGGTCCAAGCTATAACACTATCTGTATATAACCAGTAGATTCAGTAGGTCCAGCTATATAACACTGTCTAGTAGATCCAGCTATATAACACTGTCCAGTAGATCCAGCTATATAACACTGTCTAGTAGATCCAGCTATATAAACTTGCTGTCTAGTGATCAGCTATATAACACTGTCTAGTAGATCCAGCTATATAACACTGTCTAGTAGATCAGCTATATAACTTTGTCTAGTAGATCCAGCTATATACCACTGTCTAGTAGGTCCAGTAGATCCAACTATATAACACTGTCTAGTAGATCCAGTAGATCCAGCTATATAACACTGTCTAGTAGGCTATATAACCATCTATAGTAGATCCGGCTATATATAACGCCTCTAGTAAGATCAGCTATATATAACACTGTCTAGTAGATCCAGTAGGTCCTGCTATATAACCACTGTCTAGTAGGTTCAGTAGATCAGCTATATAACACTGTCAAGTAGATCCAGCTATATAACACTGTCTAGTAGATCCGGTAGCTATATAACACTGTCTAGTAGATCCAGCTATATAACTTTTTGTCTAGTAGATCCAGTAGATCCAGCTATATAACACTGTCTAGTAGATCAGCTATATAACACTGTCTAGTAGATCCAGTAGATCTATATAACACTGTCTGAGTAGATCCAGCTATATAAACACTGTCTAGTAGATCAGCTATAACACTGTCTATATAACACTGTCTAAGTAAGATCAGCTATATCACACTGTCTAGTAGATCCAGTGGCTATATAACACTGTCTAGTAGATCAGCTATATAACACTGTCTAGTAGATCAGTAGATCCAGCTATATAACACTGTCTTGTAGATCCAGCTATATAACACTGTCTAGTAGATCCAGTAGATCCCGGCTTCTATACTGTCTAGTAGATCCAGCTATATAACACTGTCTAGTAAGATCCAGTCTAGTAGATCCTGCTATATACCACTGTCTAGTAGATCAGCTATATAACACTGTCTAGTAGATCTGCTATATCACACTGTCTAGTAGATCCAGCTATATCACACTGTCTAGTAGGTCCAGCTATATAACACTGTCTAGTAGATCCAGTAGATCCAATATATAACACTGTCTAGTAGATCAACTATATAACACTGTCTACATGCCACTATATAACACTGTCTAGTAGATCCAGCTATATAACACTGTCTAGTAGAGTCAGCTATATAACACTGTCAAGTAGATCAGCTATATAACACTGTCTAGTAGATCCAGCTATATAACACTGTCTAGTAGATCCAGTAGATCCCAGCTATATAACACTGTCTTTGCCAGGTCAAGTAGATCCAGCTATATAACTGTCTAGTAGATCCCAGTAGATTGACTATATAACACTGTCTAGTAGATCCAGCTATATAACACTGTCTAGTAGATCCATATAACACTGTAGTAGATCAGCTATATAACACTGTCTAGTAGAGCCAGCTATATAACACTGTCTAGTAGATCCAGTACAGTAGACTCAGCTATATAACACTGTCTAGTTGATCCATATAAACACTGTAGATCCAGCTATATAACACTGTCTAGTAGATCAGCTATATAACACTGTCTAGTAGATCCAGTAGATCCAGCTATATAACACTGTCTAGTAGATCCAGCTATATAACCCTGTCTAGTAGATCAGCTATATAACACTGTCTAGTAGATCCAGCTATATAACACTGTCTGTAAGTAGATCCAGCTATATAACACTGTCTAGTAGATCCAGCTATATAACACTGTCTAGTAGATCCAGCTATATAACACTGTCCAGTAGATTCCAGCTATATAACACTGTCTAGTAGATTCCAAAGCTATATAACACTGTCTAGTAGAATCAGCTATATAACACTGTCTAGTAGATCAGCTATATAACACTGTCTAGTAGATCCAGCAATATAACACTGTCTAGTAAGATCCAGTAGGTGTCCAGTGAATCAGCTATATAACACTGTCTAGTAGATCAGCAGTCTAGTAGATCCAGTAGATCAGCTATATAACACTGTCTAGTAGATCCAGTAGATCCAGCTATATAACACTGTCTAGTAGATTCAGCTATATAACTTGGTCCAGCTATATAACACTGTCTAGTAGATCCAGTAGATCCAGCTATATACACTGTCTAGTAGATCCAGTAGATCTTATATAACCCTGTCTAGTAGATTCAGTAGATCAGCTATATAACACTGTCTAGTAGATCCAGCTATAACACTGTCTAGTAGATCCAGTAGATCAGCTATATAACACTGTCTAGTAGATCAGCTATATAACACTGTCTAGTAGATCCCGTAGATCCAGCTATATAACACTGTCTAGTAGATCCAGTAGATCAGCTATATAACACTGTCTAGTAGATAGTAGATCCAGCTATATAACACTGTCTAGTAGATCCAGTAGATCCAGCTATATAACACTGTCTAGTAGATCCAGCTATATAACACTGTCTAGTAGATCCAGTAGATCCAGCTATATAACACTGTCTAGTAGATCAGCTATATAACACTGTCTAGTAGATCCAGTAGATCAGCTATATAACACTGTCTAGTAGATCCAGTAGATCACACTGTCTAGTAGATAGTAGATCAGCTATATAACACTGTCTAGTAGATCCAGCTATATAACACTGTCTAGTAGATCCAGCTATATAACACTGTCTAGTAGATCCAGCTATATAACACTGTCTAGTAGATCAGCTATATCACACTGTCTAGTAGATCCAGTAGATCCAGCTATATAACACTGTCTAGTAGATCCAGCTATATAACACTGTCTAGTAGATCCAGTAGATCCACTGTCTATGTAACACTGTCTTGTAGGTCAAGTAGATCCAGCTATATAACACTGTCTAGTAGATCCAGTAGATCCAGCTATATAACACTGTCTAGTAGATCCTATATAACACTGCTATATAACACTGTCTAGTAGATCCAGCTATATCACACTGTCTAGTAGATCCAGCTATATAACACTGTCTAGTAGATCCAGCTATATAACACTGTCTAGTAGATCCAGCTATATCACACTGTCTAGTAGATCCAGCTATATCACACTGTCTAGTAGATCCAGTATGTAGTCCAGCTATATAACACTGTCTAGTAGATCCAGTAGATCCAGCTATATAACACTGTCTAGTAGATCCAGCTATATAACACTGTCTAGTAGATCCAGCTATATAACACTGTCTAGTAGATCCAGCTATATCACACTGTCTAGTAGATCCAGTAGATCCAGCTATATAACACTGTCTAGTAGATCCAGCTATATAACACTGTCTAGTAGATCCAGCTATATAACACTGTCTAGTAGATCCAGTAGATCCAGCTATATAACACTGTCTTGTAGGTCAAGTAGATCCAGCTATATAACACTGTCTAGTAGATCCAGTAGATCCAGCTATATAACACTGTCTAGTAGATCAGCTATATAACACTGTCTAGTAGATCCAGCTATATAACACTGTCTAGTAGATCCAGCTATATCACACTGTCTAGTAGATCCAGCTATATCACACTGTCTAGTAGATCCAGCTATATCACACTGTCTAGTAGATCCAGCTATATAATACTGTCTAGTAGATCCAGTATATAACACTGTCTATAACACTGTCTAGTAGATCCAGCTATATAACACTGTCTAGTAGATCCAGTAGATCCAGGTATATAACACTGTCTAGTAGATCCAGCTATATAATACTGTCTAGTAGATCCAGGTATATAACACTGTCTAGTAGATCCAGCTATATAACACTGTCTAGTAGATCCAGCTATATCACACTGTCTAGTACATCCAGCTATATAACACTGTCTAGTAGATCCAGTAGATCCAGCTATATAACACTGTCTAGTAGATCCAGCTATATCACACTGTCTAGTAGATCCAGCTATATCACACTGTCTAGTAGATCCAGCTATATAACACTGTCTAGTAGATCCAGTAGATCCAGCTATATAACACTGTCTAGTAGATCCAGTAGATCCAGCTATATAACACTGTCTAGTAGATCCAGCTATATAACACTGTCTAGTAGATCCAGCTATATAACACTGTCTAGTAGATCCAGCTATATAACACTGTCTAGTAGATCCAGTAGATCCAGCTATGTAACACTGTCTTGTAGGTCAAGCAGATCCAGCTATATAACACTGTCTAGTAGATCCAGTAGATCCAGCTATATAACACTGTCTAGTAGATCCAGCTATATAACACTGTCTAGTAGATCCAGCTATATAACACTGTCTAGTAGATCCAGCTATATCACACTGTCTAGTAGATCCAGTAGATCCAGCTATATAACACTGTCTAGTAGATCCAGCTATATAACACTGTCTAGTAGATCCAGCTATATCACACTGTCTAGTAGATCCAGCTATATCACACTGTCTAGTAGATCCAGCTATATCACACTGTCTAGTAGATCCAGATATATAACACTGTCTAGTAGATCCAGCTATATAATACTGTCTAGTAGATCCAGTAGATCCAGGTATATAACACTGTCTAGTAGATCCAGCTATATAATACTGTCTAGTAGATCCAGTAGATCCAGGTATATAACACTGTCTAGTAGATCCAGCTATATAATACTGTCTAGTAGATCCAGTAGATCCAGGTATATAACACTGTCTAGTAGATCCAGCTATATAACACTGTCTAGTAGATCCAGCTATATCACACTGTCTAGTACATCCAGCTATATAACACTGTCTAGTAGATCCAGTAGATCCAGCTATATAACACTGTCTAGTAGATCCAGCTATATCACACTGTCTAGTAGATCCAGTTATATAACCCTGTCTAGTAGATCCAGTAGATCCAGCTATATAACACTGTCTAGTAGGTCCAGCTATATAACACTGTCTAGTAGATCCAGTAGATCCAGCTATATAACACTGTCTAGTAGATCCAGCTATATAACACTGTCTAGTAGATCCAGCTATATCACACTGTCTAGTAGATCCAGTTATATAACCCTGTCTAGTAGATCCAGTAGATCCAGCTATATAACACTGTCTAGTAGATCCAGCTATATAACACTGTCTAGTAGATCCAGCTATATAACACTGTCTAGTAGATCCAGTATATCCAGCTATATAACACTGTCTAGTAGGTCCAGCTATATAACACTGTCTAGTAGATCCAGTAGATCCAGCTATATAACACTGTCTAGTAGATCCAGCTATATAACACTGTCTAGTAGATCCAGTAGATCCAGCTATATAACACTGTCTAGTAGATCCAGCTATATAACACTATCTAGTAGATCCAGCTATATAACACTGTCTAGTAGATCCAGCTATATCACATTGTCTAGTAGATCCAGTAGATCCAGCTATATAACACTGTCTAGTAGATCCAGCTATATAACACTGTCTAGTAGATCCAGCTATATAACACTGTCTAGTAGATCCAGTAGATCCAGCTATGTAACACTGTCTTGTAGGTCAAGTAGATCCAGCTATATAACACTGTCTAGTAGATCCAGCTATATAACACTGTCTAGTAGATCCAGCTATATAACACTGTCTAGTAGATCCAGCTATATCACACTGTCTAGTAGATCCAGTAGATCCAGCTATATAACACTGTCTAGTAGATCCAGCTATATAACACTGTCTAGTAGATCCAGCTATATAACACTGTCTAGTAGATCCAGTAGATCCAGCTATGTAACACTGTCTTGTAGGTCAAGTAGATCCAGCTATATAACACTGTCTAGTAGATCCAGTAGATCCAGCTATATAACACTGTCTAGTAGATCCAGCTATATAACACTGTCTAGTAGATCCAGCTATATAACACTGTCTAGTAGATCCAGCTATATCACACTGTCTAGTAGATCCAGCTATATCACACTGTCTAGTAGATCCAGCTATATCACACTGTCTAGTAGATCCAGCTATATAATACTGTCTAGTAGATCCAGTAGATCCAGGTATATAACACTGTCTAGTAGATCCAGCTATATAATACTGTCTAGTAGATCCAGTAGATCCAGGTATATAACACTGTCTAGTAGATCCAGCTATATAATACTGTCTAGTAGATCCAGTAGATCCAGGTATATAACACTGTCTAGTAGATCCAGCTATATAACACTGTCTAGTAGATCCAGCTATATCACACTGTCTAGTACATCCAGCTATATAACACTGTCTAGTAGATCCAGTAGATCCAGCTATATAACACTGTCTAGTAGATCCAGCTATATCACACTGTCTAGTAGATCCAGCTATATCACACTGTCTAGTAGATCCAGCTATATAACACTGTCTAGTAGATCCAGTAGATCCAGCTATATAACACTGTCTAGTAGATCCAGTAGATCCAGCTATATAACACTGTCTAGTAGATCCAGCTATATAACACTGTCTAGTAGATCCAGCTATATAACACTGTCTAGTAGATCCAGCTATATAACACTGTCTAGTAGATCCAGTAGATCCAGCTATGTAACACTGTCTTGTAGGTCAAGCAGATCCAGCTATATAACACTGTCTAGTAGATCCAGTAGATCCAGCTATATAACACTGTCTAGTAGATCCAGCTATATAACACTGTCTAGTAGATCCAGCCCAGCTATATAACACTGTCTAGTAGATCCAGCTATATAACACTGTCTAGTAGATCCAGCTATATCACACTGTCTAGTAGATCCAGCTATATAACACTGTCTAGTAGATCCAGCTATATAACACTGTCTAGTAGATCCAGCTATATCACACTGTCTAGTAGATCCAGCTATATCACACTGTCTAGTAGATCCAGCTATATCACACTGTCTAGTAGATCCAGATATATAACACTGTCTAGTAGATCCAGCTATATAATACTGTCTAGTAGATCCAGTAGATCCAGGTATATAACACTGTCTAGTAGATCCAGCTATATAATACTGTCTAGTAGATCCAGTAGATCCAGCTATGTAACACTGTCTAGTAGGTCCAGCTATATAACACTGTCTAGTAGATCCAGTAGATCCAGCTATATAACACTGTCTAGTAGGTCCAGCTATATAACACTGTCTAGTAGATCCAGTAGATCCAGCTATATAACACTGTCTAGTAGATCCAGCTATATAACACTGTCTAGTAGATCCAGCTATATCACACTGTCTAGTAGATCCAGTTATATAACCCTGTCTAGTAGATCCAGTAGATCCAGCTATATAACACTGTCTAGTAGATCCAGCTATATAACACTGTCTAGTAGATCCAGCTATATAACACTGTCTAGTAGATCCAGTATATCCAGCTATATAACACTGTCTAGTAGGTCCAGCTATATAACACTGTCTAGTAGATCCAGTAGATCCAGCTATATAACACTGTCTAGTAGATCCAGCTATATAACACTGTCTAGTAGATCCAGTAGATCCAGCTATATAACACTGTCTAGTAGATCCAGCTATATAACACTATCTAGTAGATCCAGCTATATAACACTGTCTAGTAGATCCAGCTATATCACATTGTCTAGTAGATCCAGTAGATCCAGCTATATAACACTGTCTAGTAGATCCAGCTATATAACACTGTCTAGTAGATCCAGCTATATAACACTGTCTAGTAGATCCAGTAGATCCAGCTATGTAACACTGTCTTGTAGGTCAAGTAGATCCAGCTATATAACACTGTCTAGTAGATCCAGCTATATAACACTGTCTAGTAGATCCAGCTATATAACACTGTCTAGTAGATCCAGCTATATCACACTGTCTAGTAGATCCAGATATATAACACTGTCTAGTAGATCCAGCTATATAATACTGTCTAGTAGATCCAGTAGATCCAGGTATATAACACTGTCTAGTAGATCCAGCTATATAATACTGTCTAGTAGATCCAGTAGATCCAGGTATATAACACTGTCTAGTAGATCCAGCTATATAACACTGTCTAGTAGATCCAGCTATATCACACTGTCTAGTACATCCAGCTATATAACACTGTCTAGTAGATCCAGTAGATCCAGCTATATAACACTGTCTAGTAGATCCAGCTATATAACACATTTACATTACATTACATTACATTACATTTAAGTCATTTAGCAGACGCTCTTATCCAGAGCGACTTACAAATTGGTGCGTTCACCTTATGACATCCAGTGGAAGAGCCACTTTACAATAGTGCATCTAAATCTTTTAAGGGGGGGGGGGGGTGAGAAGGATTACTTTATCCTATCCTAGGTATTCCTTAAAGAGGTGGGGTTTCAGGTGTCTCCGGAAGGTGGTGATTGACTCCGCTGTCCTGGCGTCGTGAGGGAGTTTGTTCCACCATTGGGGGGCCAGTCTAGTAGATCCAGTAGATCCAGCTATATCACACTGTCTAGTAGATCCAGTAGATCCAGCTATGTAACACTGTCTTGTAGGTCAAGTAGATCCAGCTATATAACGCTTTCTCTTGCTGTTTTCTCTCTGTGTGTCTGTCTGGTCTGGTCTGGTCTTGTCTAGGTATGATGACCTGATGAGGAATCTGCCCCTGCCTGAGTATTGTGACCCTGAAGGGAACCTCAACCTGGCCTCTCATCTACCCAGCTTCTTCGTACGCCCAGACCTCGGACCACGCCTCTGCTGTGCTTATGGTACGAGCATTCATTTAACATTGACCAGAACTCAGGTCACTGTCAATGAACAGGCCTCAGGTCACTGTCAATGAACAGGCCTCAGGTCACTGTCAATGAACAGGCCTCAGGTCACTGTCAATGAACAGGCCTCAGGTCACTGTCAATGAACAGGCCTCAGGCTTCAGGTCACTGTCAATGAACAGGTCTCAGGTCACTGTCAATGAACAGGTCTCAGGTCACTGTCAATGAACAGGCCTCAGGTCACTGTCAATGAACAGGCCTCAGGTCTCAGGTCACTGTCAATGAACGGGCCTCAGGTCACTGTCAATGAACGGGCCTCAGGTCACTGTCAATGAATGGGCCTCAGGTCACTGTCAATGAACGGGCCTCAGGTCACTGTCAATGAACGGGCCTCAGGTCACTGTCAATGAACGGGCCTCAGGTCACTGTCAATGAACGGGCCTCAGGTCACTGTCAATGAACGGGCCTCAGGTCACTGTCAATGAACGGGCCTCAGGTCACTGTCAATGAACGGGCCTCAGGTCACTGTCAATGAACGGGCCTCAGGTCACTGTCAATGAACGGGTCTCAGGTCACTGTCAATGAACGGGCCTCAGGTCACTGTCAATGAACGGGCCTCAGGTCACTGTCAATGAACGGGCCTCAGGTCACTGTCAATGAACGGGCCTCAGGTCACTGTCAATGAACGGGCCTCAGGTCACTGTCAATGAACAGGCCTCATGTCTCAGGTCACTGTCAATGAACAGGCCTCAGGTCACTGTCAATGAACGGGCCTCAGGTCACTGTCAATGAACGGGCCTCAGGTCACTGTCAATGAACGGGCCTCAGGTCACTGTCAATGAATGGGCCTCAGGTCACTGTCAATGAACAGGCCTCAGGCCTCAGGTCACTGTCAATGAACAGGCCTCTGTCAATGAACAGGCCTCAGGTCACTGTCAATGAACAGGCCTCAGGTCTCTGGTCACTGTCAATGAACAGGACTCAGGTCACTTTCAATGAACAGGTCTCAGGTCACTGTCAATGAACAGGCCTCAGGTCACTGTCAATGAACGGGCCTCAGGTCACTGTCAATGAACGGGCCTCAGGTCACTGTCAATGAACAGGACTCAGGTCTCAGGTCACTGTCAATGAACAGGCCTCAGGTCACTGTCAATGAACAGGCCTCAGGTCACTGTCAATGAACAGGCCTCAGGCCTCAGGTCACTGTCAATGAACAGGCCTCTGTCAATGAACAGGCCTCAGGTCTCTGGTCACTGTCAATGAACAGGACTCAGGTCACTTTCAATGAACAGGTCTCAGGTCACTGTCAATGAACAGGCCTCAGGTCACTGTCAATGAACGGGCCTCAGGCCTCAGGTCACTGTCAATGAACGGGCCTCAGGTCTCTGGTCACTGTCAATGAACAGGACTCAGGTCTCAGGTCACTGTCAATGAACAGGCCTCAGGTCACTGTCAATGAACGGGCCTCAGGTCACTGTCAATGAACGGGCCTCAGGTCACTGTCAATGAACGGGCCTCAGGCCTCAGGTCACTGTCAATGAACGGGCCTCAGGCCTCAGGTCACTGTCAATGCTACACCATCAATATGTGTTTCATTGAAACCTAACAAAGCAGAAATGGAACATGAATGCTGGAATTAAAATGAAAGCAAGACATAGTTTATTCTGAGTTCAATGTCTACTGATAGAGGTGAGATTATCTCCGGGAAGCCTTGAATACACATCGACAACCTGCTGAAGCTTCCTCCTCTCTCCCTGTAGGAGTGGCAGCGTCTCAGGAGCAGGACTTTGGGACAGCTAACCTTCACAGGGAGGTCTCTGACATCGTCTCTGTCCTGGTGTACGTAGGAGTGGCCAAGGGGAACGGAGTCCTGTCCAAGACGGGTAAGAAACGAACCAACACTGGGCTGTGCTCTATATAGTCAATAGATAACCAACACGGGGCTGTGCTCTATATAGTCAATAGATAACCAACACTGGGCTGTGCTCTATATAGTCAATAGATAACCAACACTGGGCTGTGCTCTATATAGTCAATAGATAACCAACCCTGGGCTGTGCTCTATATAGTCAATAGATAACCAACACTGGGCTGTGCTCTATATAGTCAATAGATAACCAACACTGGGCTGTGCTCTATATAGTCAATAGATAACCAACACTGGGCTGTGCTCTATATAGTCAATAGATAACCAACACTGGGCTGTCCTCTATATAGTCAATAGATAACCAACACTGGGCTGTGCTCTATATAGTCAATAGATAACCAACACTGGGCTGTGCTCTATATAGTCAATAGATAACCAACACTGGGCTGTGCTCTATATAGTCAATAGATAACCAACACTGGGCTGTGCTCTATATAGTCAATAGATAACCAACACTGGGCTGTGCTCTATATAGTCAATAGATAACCAACCCTGGGCTGTGCTCTATTTAGTCAATAGATAACCAACACTGGGCTGTGCTCTATATAGTCAATAGATAACCAACACTGGGCTGTGCTCTATATAGTCAATAGATAACCAACACTGGGCTGTGCTCTATATAGTCAATAGATAACCAACACTGGGCTGTACTCTATATAGTCCACTCTGAAGTGGTGAGACAGGGGTTACTGAAGTCTGAAGTGGTGAGACAGGGGTTACTGAAGTCTGAAGTGGTGAGACAGGGGTTACTGAAGTCTGAAGTGGTGAGAGAGAGGTTACTGAAGTCTGAAGTGGTGAGACAGGGGTTACTGAAGTCTGAAGTGGTGAGACAGAGGTTACTGAAGTCTGAAGTGGTGAGACAGGGGTTACTGAAGTCTGAAGTGTTGAGACAGAGGTTACTGAAGTCTGAAGTGGTGAGACAGGGGTTACTGAAGTCTGAAGTGTTGAGACAGAGGTTACTGAAGTCTGAAGTGGTGAGACAGGGGTTACTGAAGTCTGAAGTGGTGAGACAGGGGTTACTGAAGTCTGAAGTGGTGAGACAGGGGTTACTGAAGTCTGAAGTGGTGAGACAGGGGTTACTGAAGTCTGAAGTGGTGAGACAGGGGTTACTGAAGTCTGAAGTGGTGAGACAGGGGTTACTGAAGTCCTGTTGCACTCTGAAGTGTTTGGAGTCCTTGGACTCTCTCTCTCTCTGGTCCTGTCCTGTACCTGGGACTCTCTCTCTCTCTCTGGTCTTGTCCTGTACCTGGGACTCTCTCTCTCTCTCTGGTCCTGTCCTGTACCTGGGACTCTCTCTCTCTCTCTCTGGTCCTGTCCTGTACCTGGGACTCTCTCTCTCTCTCTGGTCCTGTCCTGTACCTGGGACTCTCTCTCTCTCTCTCTCTGGTCTTGTCCTGTACCTGGGACTCTCTCTCTCTCTCTGGTCCTGTCCTGTACCTGGGACTCTCTCTCTCTCTGGTCCTGTCCTGTACCTGGGACTCTCTCTCTCTCTCTCTGGTCTTGTCCTGTACCTGGGACTCTCTCTCTCTTGTCCTGTCCTGGGACTCTCTCTCTTGTCCTGTCCTGGGACTCTCTCTCTCTTGTCCTGTCCTGGGACTCTCTCTCTCTTGTCCTGTCCTGGGACTCTCTCTCTCTTGTCCTGTCCTGGGACTCTCTCTCTCTGGTCCTGTCCTGGGACTCTCTCTCTCTCTGGTCCTGTCCTGTACCTGGGACTCTCTCTCTCTTGTCCTGTCCTGGGACTCTCTCTCTCTGGTCCTGTCCTGGGACTCTCTCTCTCTGGTCCTGTCCTGGGACTCTCTCTCTCTGGTCCTGTCCTGTACCTGGGACTCTCTCTCTTGTCCTGTCCTGGGACTCTCTCTCTTGTCCTGTCCTGGGACTCTCTCTCTCTTGTCCTGTACCTGGGACTCTCTCTCTCTGGTCCTGTCCTGTACCTGGGACTCTCTCTCTCTCTGGTCCTGTCCTGTACCTGGGACTCTCTCTCTGGTCCTGTCCTGGGACTCTCTCTCTCTCTGGTCCTGTCCTGTACCTGGGACTCTCTCTCTCTCTGGTCCTGTCCTGGGACTCTCTCTCTCTGGTCCTGTCCTGGGACTCTCTCTCTCTCTGGTCCTGTCCTGTACCTGGGACTCTCTCTCTCTCTGGTCCTGTCCTGTACCTGGGACTCTCTCTCTCTGGTCCTGTCCTGGGACTCTCTCTCTCTCTGGTCCTGTCCTGTACCTGGGACTCTCTCTCTCTGGTCCTGTCCTGGGACTCTCTCTCTCTGGTCCTGTCCTGTCCTGGGACTCTCTCTCTCTTGTCCTGTCCTGGGACTCTCTCTCTCTTGTCCTGTCCTGGGACTCTCTCTCTCTGGTCCTGTCCTGGGACTCTCTCTCTCTGGTCCTGTCCTGTACCTGGAACTCTCTCTCTCTGGTCCTGTCCTGTACCTGGAACTCTCTCTCTCTGGTCCTGTCCTGTACCTGGGACTCTCCCTCTCTTGTCTTGTCCTGGGACTCTCTCTCTCTGGTCCTGTCCTGGGACTCTCTCTCTCTGGTCCTGTCCTGGGACTCTCTCTCTCTGGTCCTGTCCTGGGACTCTCTCTCTCTGGTCCTGTCCTGGGACTCTCTCTCTCTCTGGTCCTGTCCTGTACCTGGGACTCTCTCTCTCTCTGGTCCTGTCCTGTACCTGGGACTCTCTCTCTCTGGTCCTGTCCTGGGACTCTCTCTCTCTCTGGTCCTGTCCTGTACCTGGGACTCTCTCTCTCTGGTCCTGTCCTGGGACTCTCTCTCTCTGGTCCTGTCCTGTCCTGGGACTCTCTCTCTCTTGTCCTGTCCTGGGACTCTCTCTCTCTTGTCCTGTACCTGGGACTCTCTCTCTGGTCCTGTCCTAGGACTCTCTCTCTCTGGTCCTGTCCTGTACCTGGGACTCTCTCTCTTGTCCTGTCCTGGGACTCTCTCTCTCTGGTCCTGTCCTGGGACTCTCTCTCTCTGGTCCTGTCCTGTACCTGGGACTCTCTCTCTTGTCCTGTCCTGGGACTCTCTTTCTCTTGTCCTGTCCTGGGACTCTCTTTCTCTTGTCCTGTCCTGGGACTCTCTCTCTCTGGTCCTGTCCTGTACCTGGGACTCTCTCTCTTGTCCTGTCCTGGGACTCTCTCTCTCTGGTCCTGTCCTGGGACTCTCTCTTTCTGGTCCTGTCCTGTACCTGGGACCCTCTCTCTCTCTCTCTCCTCATCACTATTCATTACAGACTCTCTCTCTCTCTCTCTCTCTCTCTCTCTCTCATCACTATTCATTAGACAGACACCCTCTGTGCTCAGTCTCTCTCTCATCACTATTCATTACAGACACATTCTCTCTCTCTCTCTCTCTCCTCATCACTATTCATTAGACAGACACCCTCTGTGCTCAGTCTCTCTCTCATCACTATTCATTACAGACACATTCTCTCTCTCTCTCTCTCTCTCTCCTCATCACTATTCATTAGACAGACACCCTCTGTGCGCAGTCTCTCTCTCAGCGAGCCCCGCCTCTCTGTGTTGTCAATATACAGCAGACTCTGAGATGTGTGGTGTTTGAACTCCCACTGTGTTTGTGTTGCAGGAGTGTTGAAGAGACTGGAGGAGGAAGACTTGGACGACAGCGTGAAGAAGAGATTAAAGGATTCCAGCGAGACGCCTGGAGCCTTGTGGCACATCTACATTAGCAAAGATGTGGAGAAAATTAAAGACTTTCTGCACAAGGTTATTCTCACTTTAATATGTTCTCTGTCTGTCTGGCCCTCTGGCTGGCTCTCTGTCTGTCTGGCCCTCTGGCTGGCTCTCTGTCTGTCTGGCCCTTTGGCTGGCAGTCTCTCTGTCTGTCTGGCCCTCTGGCTGGCTCTCTGTCTGGTCGGCCCTCTGCCTGTCTGGCACTCTGGCTGGCCCTCTGGCTGGTTCTCTGTCTGGCTGGCCCTCTGGCTGGTTCTCTGTCTGGCTGGCCCTCTGGCTGGCTCTCTGTCTGTCTGGCCCTCTGGCTGGCTCTCTGTCTGTCTGGTTGGCTGCCTGGCTCTCTGTCTCTCTGGTTGGCTGCCTGGCTCTCTGGCTGTCTCTCAGTCTGGCTCTCTGTCTGGCTGTCTCTCAGTCTGGCTCTCTGTCTGGCTGTCTCTCAGTCTGGCTCTCTGTCTCGCTGGCTGTCTCTCAGTCTGGCTCTCTGGCTTTCTGTCACACTCACATATATATTCAAGTGGCTTTATTGTCATGGGAAACATATGATAACATTGCCAAAGCAAGTAAAATAGATCATCAACAAAAGTGAAATGAACAGTAAACATTACACTCACAGAAGTTCCAAAAGAATAAAGACATTTCAAATGTCATATTATGTCATATATACAGTGTTGTAACGATGTGCAAATAGTTAAAGTACAAAAGGGAAAATAAATTAACATAAATACAGAGCATTCAGAAAGTATTCAGACCCCTTGACGTTCCCCACATCATCCCTCCATGCCACAGGCCCACTACAAAACAGACCAAATGAATCCTTTTCCTCATCAGTCCACACACATCATCCCTCCATGCCACAGGCCCACTACAAAACAGACCAAATGAATCCTTTTCCTCATCAGTCCACACACATCACCCCTCAATGACAAAGCAAATCTAACAGAAATATCCCATCTACATAACATTCAGACCCTTTGCTATGAGACTTGAAATTAAGTTCAGCTGCATCCTGTTTCCATTGATCATCCTTGAGATGTTTCTACAACTTGATTGGAGTCCACCTGTGGTAAATTCAATTGATTGGACATGATTTGGAAAGGCACACACCTGTCTATAAAAAGTCCCACAATGCATGTCAGAGCAAAAACCAAGCCATGAGGTGGAAGGAATTCCGTAGAGCTCCGAGACAGGATTGTGTCGAGGCACAGATCTTGGGAAGGGTACCAAAACATTTCTGCAGCATTGAAGGTCCCCAAGAACACAGTGGCATCATTCTTAAATAGAAGAAGTTTGGAACCACCAAGACTCTCCCTAGACCTGGCTGCCCAGCCAAACTGAGCAATCATGGGAGAAGGGCCTTGGTCAGGGAAGTGACCAAGAACCCAATGGTCCCTCTGACAGAGCTCCAGAGATCCTCTGTAGAGATGGGAGAACCTTCCAGAAGGACAACCATCTCTGCAGCACTCCACCAATCAGGCCTTTATGGTAGAGTGGCCAGACGGAAGCCACTCTTCAGGAAAAGGCACATGACAGCCCGCTTGGAGTTTGCCAAAATGCACCTGAAAATTCTCTGGTGTGAACTATTTGGCCTGAATGACAAGCATCACGTCTCTCTCTCTCTGGTTCTCTCTCCCTCTCTCTTTTCCTCTCTCTCCTCCCCTCCTCTCTCTCTCCTCATCTCTAGATGCCCTGATAAAACCCATCAGTCTGAGGGACTTGTTTTACTATGGAACACAGCAGCCCAGCATCATCATCTCTCTCCTCCTCCTCTCTCCTCTCTCCCTCTCTCTCCTCTCTCTCCTCTCCCCTCCTCTCTCTCCTCCCCCTCCTCTCACTCTCTCTCCTCCTCTCCCCTCGCTCTCTCCTCTCCCTCTTCTCTCTCCTCCCCTCCTCTCCCCTCTTTCTCCTCCCCTCCTCCCCTCTCTCTCTCTCCTCCTCCTCTCCCTCTCGTCCTCTCCTCACTCTCCCTCCCCTTTCTCCTCCCTCATCCCCTCCTCCTCTCCCTCTCTTTCCTCCCCTCCCTCCCTCCTCTCCCTCTCTTTCTCTTCCTCTCCCTCCTCCTCCTCCTCCCCTCTCCCTCTCTCCCTCTCTCCTCCTCCCTCCTCCCCTCTCTCCTCTCCCTCTCTCTCCTCCCCCTCCTCCTCTCCCTCTCTTTCCTCCCCTCCTCCTCTCCCTCTCTTTCTCTTCCTCTCCTCTCCCTCTCTCTCCTCCCTCTTCTCCCTCCTCCTCCCCCCTCCCTCCCTCTCTCCTCTCTGGATGCCCTTATAAAACACAGCCCATTAGTCAGAGGGAGTTGTTTTACGATGGAACAGCAGCCCAGCATCACGTCTCTCTCTCTCTCCTCCCCTCCTCCTCTCCCTCTCTCCCCCTCTCTCTCCCTCCCCTCCTCCTCTCCCTCTCTCTCCTCCCCTCCTCCTCTCTCTCTCCTCCCCTCCTCCTCTCCCTCTCTCTCCTCCCCTCCTCCTCCTCCTCTCCCCTCTCTCTCCCTCCTCCTCCTCCCCTCCTCTCCCTCCCCTCTCTCCTCCCCTCCTCCTCTCCCTCTCTCTCCTCCCTCCTCCTCTCCCTCCCTCCTCCTCTCTCCTCCCCTCCTCCTCTCCCCTCTCTCTCCTCCCCTCTCCCTCTCTCTCCTCCCCTCCTCCTCTCTCCACTCTAGTCCTTCAGAGGGAGTTTTACTATGGGACACAGCAGCCCAGCATCACCTCTCTCCTCCCCTCCTCCTCTCCCTCTCTCTCATCCCCTCCTCCTCCCCTCCTCCTCCCTCTCTCTCCTCCTCCCCCTCTCCTCCTCCCTCCTCCTCTCCTCCTCCCCCCTCCTCCTCCCCTCTCTCTCCCTCCCCTCTCTCCTCTCTCTCCCCTCCCCTCTCTCTCTCCCTCCTCCTCTCCTCCTCCCTCCTCCTCTTCCTCTCTCTCCTCCCCTCCTCCCTCTCCCTCTCTCCCTCTCTCCCCTCCTCCTCTCTCTCCCCCTCCCCTCCTCCCTCTCTCCCCTCCCTCCTCCTCCTCTCCCTCTCTCTCCTCCCCTCCTCCTCTCTCCACTCTAGTCCTTCAGAGGGAGTTTTACTATGGGACACAGCAGCCCAGCATCACGTCTCTCTCCTCCCCCTCCTCCTCTCCCTCTCTCTCCTCCCCTCCCCTCCTCCTCTCCCTCTCTCTCCTCCCCTCCTCCTCTCCCTCTCTCTCCTCCCCTCCTCCTCTCTCCACTCTAGTCCTTCAGAGGGAGTTTTACTATGGGACACAGCAGCCCAGCCTGACTGACGAGACACTTTATTGCTTACTGAACTGTGTGTTGTGGTTGTACTGTTCTGTGGATGGTGGGTATCTCATCCTGCAGCCTTGTCTCTGTCTGGTTTACTGAGGAACGTCACTGATGTCCTGAATCTGACCTGGTGCTGTCCTGAATCTGACCTGGTCCTGTCCTGATTCTGACCTGGTCCTGTCCTGAATCTGACCTGGTGCTGTCCTGAATCTGACCTGGTGCTGTCCTGAATCTGACCTGGTGCTGTCCTGAATCTGACCTGGTCCTGTCCTGAATCTGACCTGGTGCTGTCCTGAATCTGACCTGGTCCTGTCCTGATTCTGACCTGGTCCTGTCCTGAATCTGACCTGGTCCTGTCCTGAATCTGACCTGGTCCTGTCCTGAATCTGACCTGGTGCTGTCCTGAATCTGACCTGGTGCTGTCCTGAATCTGACCTGGTGCTGTCCTGAATCTGACCTCGTGCTGTCCTGAATCTGACCTGGTCCTGTCCTGATTCTGACCTGGTCCTGTCCTGAATCTGACCTGGTCCTGTCCTGAATCTGACCTGGTGCTGTCCTGAATCTGACCTGGTCTGGTCCTGAATCTGACCTGGTCCTGTCCTGAATCTAACCTGGTGCTGTCCTGAATCTGACCTGGTGCTGTCCTGAATCTGACCGGTGCTGTCCTGAATCTGACCTGGTGCTGTCCTGAATCTGACCTGGTGCTGTCCTGAATCTGACCTGGTGCTGTCCTGAATCTGACCTGGTGCTGTCCTGAATCTGACCTGGTGCTGTCCTGAATCTGACCTGGTGCTGTCCTGAATCTGACCTGGTGCTGTCCTGAATCTGACCTGGTCCTGTCCTGAATCTGACCTGGTCCTGTCCTGAATCTGACCTGGTGCTGTCCTGAATCTGACCTGGTGCTGTCCTGAATCTGACCTGGTCCTGTCCTGAATCTGACCTGGTCCTGTCCTGAATCTGACCTGGTGCTGTCCTGAATCTGACCTGGTCCTGTCCTGAATCTGACCTGGTGCTGTCCTGAATCTGACCTGGTGCTGTCCTGAATCTGACCTGGTGCTGTCCTGAATTTGACCTGGTCCTATCCTAAATCTGACTTGGTGCTGTCCTGAAACTGACCTGGTCCTGTCCTGAATCTGACCTGGTCCTGTCCTAATCTAACCTGGTGCTGTCCTGAATCGGACCTGGTGCTGTCCTGAATCTGACCTGGTCCTGTCTGAATCTGACCTGGTCCTGAATCTGGCCTGGTCCTGTCCTGATTCTGATCTGGTCCTGCCCTGAACCTGACCTGGTCCTGTCCTGAATCTGTGTTGTCTGTTCTACTGATGTCCTCCTCCATCAGGTTTGCCTGTCCGAATCTGTCTGCCTGTCCGTCTGTCTGTCCGTCTGTCTGCCTGGTCCGTCCTGTCTGCCTGTCCTGTCCTGTCTGCCTGGTCCGTCTGTCTGCCTGTCCGTCCTGAATCTGCCTGTCCTGTCTGTCTGACCTGTCTGAATCTGTCCTGTCCGTCCTGTCTGCCTGTCCGTCTGTCTGCCTGTCCGAATCTGTCTTGCCTGTCCGCTGATGTCTGCCTGTCATCAGGTCCGTCCGTCTGTCCGTCCGTCCGTCTGAATTAGCTCATCAGTCTAACCTCTCCTGTGTAGTTTCTTTGTGTAATCTTAGCTGTGTGTTCTTCATGTGTTGTCAGCAGGTTGCTAAGGAGCAGGGGGCGGAGATTTCATCAGAGCACGACCCAATCAGAGAGCCGGGCTGGTACCTGAGCAGGAAGTTGCGTCAGCGTCTGTGGGAGGAGCATGATGTGCAGGGCTTGACCGTGGTTCAGTTCCTGGGGGACTCTGTCCTCATCCCTGCCGGGGCGCTGCACCAGGTACCTCTGGTAGATTTAGTTTGAACATGGCAACAACACAACATGACAACAACACTACATAAAGAACTAAGACAACAACATGGCAACAACACAACATGACAACAACACAACATGACAACAACACTACATAAAGAACTAAGACAACAACATGGCAACAACACAACATGACAACAACACAACATGACAACAACATGACAACAACACAACATGACAACAACATGGCAACAACATGACAACACAACATGACAACAACATGGTATCAACACAACATGGCAGCAACACATGACAACAACACAACATGACAACATGGTAGCAACACATGGCAATAACACATGACAACAACATGACAACAACACAACATGACAACAACATGACAACAACACAACATGACAACAACATGGCAACAACACAACATGACAACAACACATGACAACAACACAACAACATGACAACAACACAACATGACAACAACATGGCAACAACACAACATGACAACAACACAACATGACAACAACATGACAACAACACAACATGACAACATGGCAACAACACAACATGACAACAACATGGCAACAACACATAGCAACAACACAACATGACAACAACATGGCAACAACACATGGCAACAACACAACATGGTAGCAACACAACATGACAACAACACAACATGACAACAACATGGCAACAACACAACATGACAACAACACAACATGACAACAACATGGCAACAACACAACATGACAACAACACAACATGACAACAACATGACAACACAACATGACAACAACACAGCATGACAACAACATGGCAGCAACACAACATGACAACAACATGGCAACAACACATGGCAACAACACAACATGGTAGCAACACAACATGACAACATGGCAACAACACAACATGACAACATGGCAACAACACAACATGACAACAACATGGCAACAACACATAGCAACAACACAACATGACAACAACATGGCAACAACACATGGCAACAACACAACATGGTAGCAGTACACAACATGACAACCCCTTGGCAACAACACAACATGACAACAACACAACATGACAACAACATGGCAACAACACAACATGACAACAACACAACATGACAACAACATGACAACACAACATGACAACAACACAGCATGACAACAACATGGCAATAACACATAGCAACAACATGGCAAGGACAACTGACAACATGACAACATGGCAACAACACAACATGGTAGCAACTGACAACATGACAACATGGCAACAACACAACATGACAACATGGCAACAACACAACATGGTAGCAACACAACATGACAACATGGTAACAACACAACATGACAACATGGCAACAACACAACATGACAACAACATGGCAGCAACACAACATGGCAGCAACACAACATGACAACAACACAACATGACAACAACATGACTCTGCTGTCTCTGTCCCCTTGGGTTCCCCAGGACCAGGACTAACAACCACTGATACAGTAGACATGACTCTGCTGTCTCTGTCCCCTTGGGTTCCCCAGGACCAGGACTAACAACCACTGATACAGTAGACATGACTCTGCTGTCTCTGTCCCCTTGGGTTCCCCAGGACCAGGACTAACAACCACTGATACAGTAGACATGACTCTGCTGTCTCTGTCCCCTTGGGTTCCCCAGGACCAGGACTAACAACCACTGATACAGTAGACATGACTCTGCTGTCTCTGTCCCCTTGGGTTCCCAGGACCAGGACTGACATCCACTGATACAGTAGACATGACTCTGCTGTCTCTGTCCCCTTGGGTTCCCCAGGACCAGGACTAACAACCACTGATACAGTAGACATGACTCTGCTGTCTCTGTCCCCTTGTGTTCCCCAGGACCAGGACTGACAACCACTGATACAGTAGACATGACTCTGCTGTCTCTGTCCCCTTGGGTTCCCCAGGACTGACAACCACTGATACAGTAGACATGACTCTGCTGTCTCTGTCCCCTTGGGTTCCCCAGGACCAGGACTGACATCCACTGATACAGTAGACATGACTCTGCTGTCTCTGTCCCCTTGGGTTCCCCAGGACCAGGACTAACAACCACTGATACAGTAGACATGACTACTGTCTCTGTCCCCTTGGGTTCCCCAGGACCAGGACTGACAACCACTGATACAGTAGACATGACTACTGTCTCTGTCCCCTTGGGTTCACAGGACTGACAACCACTGATACAGTAGACATGGCTCTGCTGTCTCTGTCCCCTTGGGTTCCCAGGACCAGGACTGACAACCACTGATACAGTAGACATGACTCTGCTGTCTCTGTCCCCTTGGGTTCCCCAGGACCAGGACTGACAACCACTGATACAGTAGACATGGCTCTGCTGTCTCTGTCCCCTTGGGTTCCCCAGGACTGACAACCACTGATACAGTAGACATGACTCTGCTGTCTATGTCCCCTTGGGTTCCCCAGGACTGACAACCACTGATACAGTAGACATGACTCTGCTGTCTATGTCCCCTTGGGTTCCCCAGGACCAGGACTGACAACCACTGATACAGTAGACATGACTACTGTCTCTGTCCCCTTGGGTTCCCAGGACCAGGACTGACAACCACTGATACAGTAGACATGACTCTGCTGTCTCTGTCCCCTTGGGTTCCCAGGACCAGGACTAACAACCACTGATACAGTAGACATGACTCTGCTGTCTCTGTCCCCTTGTGTTCCCCAGGACCAGGACTGACAACCACTGATACAGTAGACATGACTCTGCTGTCTCTGTCCCCTTGGGTTCCCCAGGACCAGGACTGACAACCACTGATACAGTAGACATGGCTCTGCTGTCTCTGTCCCCTTGGGTTCCCCAGGACTGACAACCACTGATACAGTAGACATGACTCTGCTGTCTCTGTCCCCTTGGGTTCCCCAGGACTGACAACCACTGATACAGTAGACATGGCTCTGCTGTCTCTGTCCCCTTGGGTTCCCCAGGACTGACAACCACTGATACAGTAGACATGACTCTGCTGTCTCTGTCCCCTTGGGTTCCCCAGGACTGACAACCACTGATACAGTAGACATGACTCTGCTGTCTCTGTCCCCTTGGGTTCCCCAGGACCAGGACTGACAACCACTGATACAGTAGACATGGCTCTGCTGTCTCTGTCCCCTTGGGTTCCCCAGGACCAGGACTGACAACCACTGATACAGTAGACATGACTACTGTCTCTGTCCCCTTGGGTTCACAGGACTGACAACCACTGATACAGTAGACATGACTCTGCTGTCTCTGTCCCCTTGGGTTCCCCAGGACCAGGACTGACAACCACTGATACAGTAGACATGGCTCTGCTTGACAACCACTGATACAGTAGACATGGCTCTGCTGTCTCTGTCCCCTTGGGTTCCCCAGGACTGACAACCACTGATACAGTAGACATGACTCTGCTGTCTCTGTCCCCTTGGGTTCCCCAGGACCAGGACTGACAACCACTGATACAGTAGACATGACTCTGCTGTCTCTGTCCCCTTGGGTTCCCCAGGACCAGGACTGACAACCACTGATACAGTAGACATGACTCTGCTGTCTCTGTCCCCTTGGGTTCCCAGGACCAGGACTGACAACCACTGATACAGTAGACATGACTCTGCTGTCTCTGTCCCCTTGGGTTCCCCAGGACCAGGACTGACAACCACTGATACAGTAGACATGGCTCTGCTGTCTCTGTCCCCTTGGGTTCCCCAGGACCAGGACTGACAACCACTGATACAGTAGACATGACTCTGCTGTCTCTGTCCCCTTGGGTTCCCCAGGACCAGGACTGACAACCACTGATACAGTAGACATGACTCTGCTGTCTCTGTCCCCTTGGGTTCCCCAGGACCAGGACTGACAACCACTGATACAGTAGACATGACTACTGTCTCTGTCCCCTTGGGTTCCCCAGGACCAGGACTGACAACCACTGATACAGTAGACATGGCTCTGCTGTCTCTGTCCCCTTGGGTTCCCCAGGACCAGGACTGACATCCACTGAAACCTGATCACATATCCCCTTAGTACCTGTCCCACCTTGTGTTGGCCTCATGTTATACTTCTCTCTCTGTCTTTACGTCTCTCTCTCTCTGACCCAACTTCAACCACTGATACAGTAGACTGACTCCCTCTTCTTATCTTGTTTCTGTAGTCTGCTGTACCAGTATAGTAGATGTCCAGATTGCCTTGTAGGTGTTATATTGAACTAGTCAGATAAGAGGAGAGCCTACTGCCACTCTGCTCTGTTCTGTTGGAACTCACTGCCTTCTAGCGATACATGTTCTCACTCCTCTCTCCCCCTCCCTCTCTCTCCCCTTCTCTCTCCCCCTCCCTCTCTCTCCACTTCTCTCTCCCCCTCCTTCTCTCTCCCCTTCTCTCTCCCCAGGACCCTCTCTCTCTCCCTTCTCTCTCCACTTCTCTCTCCCCCTCCCTCTCTCTCCACTTCTCTCTCCCCTCCCTCTCTCCCCACTCCCTCTCTCTCTCCCTTCTCTCTCCCCTCCCTTCTCTGTCCCCTTCTCTCTCCCCTCCCTCCTCTCTCCCCTTCTCTCTCCCCTCCCTCTCTCTCTCCCCTTCTCTCTCCCCCTTCTCTCTCCCCCTCTCCCTCCTCTCTCCCTTCTCTCTCCCCCTTCTCTCTCCCCCTCCCTCCTCTCTCCCTTCTCTCTCCCCCTCCCTCTCTCTCCCTTCTCTCTCCCCCTCCCTCTCTCTCCACTTCTCTCTCCCCCTCCCTCTCTCTCCCTTCTCTCTCCCCTCCCTCTCTCTCCACTTCTCTCTCCCCTCCCTCTCTCTCCACTTCTCTCTCCCCCTCCCTCTCTCTCCACTCTCTCTCTCCCCTCTCCCCTCTCTCACCCCCTCCCTCTCTCCACTTCTTTCTCCCCCTCCCTCTCTCTCCACTTCTTTCTCCCCTTCTCTCTCCCCCTCCCTCCCCCCCTCCCTTTCTCTCCCCTCCCTTCCACTCTCCCCCTTCTCTCTCCTCTCCCTTCTCTTCTCTCTCTCTCTCTCTCCCCCCCTTCTCTCTCTCCCCTCCCCTTCTCTCTCTCCCCTCCCCTTCTCTCTCTCCCCTCCCCTTCTCTCTCCTCTCCCCCTTCTCTCTCCTCCCCCTTCTCTCTCCTCTCCCCCTCCCCCTCTGACAGGTGCAGAACCTTCACAGTTGTGTCCAGGTGATAAATGACTTTGTGTCTCCAGAGCATGTATTCCACTCCTTCCACCTGACACAGGAACTGAGATCCTCCAGAGAAGAGCCCAACTACGAAGATAAACTACAGGTGGGTTTGCTGTGACGAACTCCTGTCCTCTCCTGTTCTCATCTCAATGCGTTTCCCTTTAAAGTGACAATCTGACATTGATACATCCATATTAGGACTTAAAATGAACTACTTTATTGTTTGAATCACAGAATGCCCTTTTAATGTTCTCTACATACAGGGCCTTCAGAAATTATTCACACCCCTTGACTTTTCCACATTTTGTTGTGTTACAGCCTGAATTTAAAATGGATTCAATTGAGATTTTGTGTCAAAATACTTCATCATTTTAAACACAGATTCAAACACAAAGAACATGGAGGTTTTCCATTGCCTCAGGAAGAAGGGCACCTATTGGTAGATGGGAAAAGACATTGTATATCATGGAGCATGGTATCAATATACCCAGTCACTACCAAGATACAGGCGTCCTTACTAACTCAGTTGGAGAAGAAGGAAACCACTCAGGGATTTTACCATGAGGCCAATGGTGACTTTAAAACAGTTACAGAGTTTAATGGCTGTGACAGGAGAAAACTGAGGATGGATCAACAACATAGTAGTTACTCCACAATACTAACCTAAATGACAGAGTGAAAAGAAGGAAGCCTGTACAGAATACAAATATTCCAAAACATGCATCCTGTTTGCAACAAGCCAATAAAGAAATACTGCAAAGAAATTAACTTTATGTCCTGAATACAAACTGTTACGTTTGGTGCAAATCCAACACATCACTGAGTAACACTCTTCATATTTTCATGCATTGTGGTGGCTGCGTCATGTTAGGGGTATGCTTGTCATCGGGAAGGACTAGGGAGTTTTTCAGGATAAAAAAAAAATGAAATTGAGCTAAGCACAGGCAAAAAACCTGGTTGTCTGCTTTCCACCAGACAGTGGGAGATGAATTCACATTTCAGCAGGACAAAAACCTGGTTCAGTCTGCTTTCCACCAGACACTGGGAGATGAATTCACATTTCAGCAGGACAATAACCTGGTTCAGTCTGCTTTCCACCAGACACTGGGAGATGAATTCACCTTTCAACAGGACAATAACCTGGTTCAGTCTGCTTCACCTTTCAGCAGGACACCTAAAACAAGGCCAAATCTACACTGGAGTTGCTTACCAAGACAACATTGAATATTCCTGACTTGCCTACTTAGAGTTTTGACTTAAATCTACGGCAAGACCTGAAAATGGATGTCTGACAATGATCAACAACTCATTTGACAGAGCTTGAAGAACTTTGACAAGAATAATGGGCCAAATGTTACATAAATCAGGTTTGGAAAAAGCTCTCAGAGAATTACCCAGAAAGACTCTCCGCTCTAATCGCTGCCAAAGGTGATTCTACCGAGTATTGACTCAGGGGGTGTTGATACTTATGTAAATTAGATTTCTGTATTTCATTTTTAATACATTTGCAGAAATTCCTAAAAACATATTTTCACTGTAACATGATGGGGTATTGTGTGTAGATGGGTGAGAATCCATTTTGAATTCAGGCCTGTAACACAACAGAATGTGGATAAGTCGAGGGGTTTGAATATTTTCTGAAGGCGGTGGACATAGTGTCACCACGGTACAAAACAGAGAAAAGTACAACGAAGGAGCTCTCTTCTGGGAGCGAAGGAGAAACAGGCTTTGTGTCAGTAATACAACTCAATATAGAGACAAGGTTCTCTCTGGGAGCGAAGGAGAAACAGGCTTTGTGTCTCCAACCAAATAGAGACATCTGTAGCTTTGGGAGCCAGGCTTTGTGTCAGTAATACAACTCAATGTCCAAGTCCATGGTACTGGGAGCGATGGAGAAACAGGCTTTGTGTCAGTAATACAACTCAATATAGAGACAAGTACAACTCTGGAGCTCTCTGGGAGCGAAGGAGAAACAGGCTTTGTGTCAGTAATACAACTCAATATAGAGACAACGAAGGAGCTCTCTGGGAGCGAAGGAGAAACAGGCTTTGTGTCAGTAATACAACTCAATATAGAGACAACGAAGGAGCTCTCTGGGAGCGAAGGAGAAACAGGCTTTGTGTCAGTAATACAACTCAATATAGAGACAACTGGAGCTCTCTGGGAGCGGGAGCGAAGGAGAAACAGGCTTTGTGTCAGTAATACAACTCAATATAGAGACAACGAAGGAGCTCTCTGGGAGCTCTCCAGGCTTTGTGTCAGTAATACAACTCAATATAGAGACAACGAAGGAGCTCTCTGGGAGCGAAGGAGAAACAGGCTTTTCTGTCAGTAATACAACTCAATATAGAGACAACGAAGGAGCTCTCTGGGAGCGAAGGAGAAACAGGCTTTGTGTCAGTCTGTCAGTAATCTGGGAGCAAGGAGAAACTCAGTATATAGAGACAACTCTCTCTCTGGGAGCTCTCAGGCTTTGTGTCGGTAAACAGGCTCCAACTCAATATAGAGACCGAAGGAGCTCTCTGGGAGCGAAGGAGAAACAGGCTTTGTGTCGGTAATACAACTCAATATAGAGACTCTCCCTGGGAGCTGGAGAAACAGGCTCTGTGTCAGTCTCAATATAGAGACAACGAAGGAGCTCTCTGGGAGCCAGGCTTTGTGTCAGTAATACAACTCAATATAGAGACAAGTCTCCGAAGGAGCTCTTCTGGGAGCGAAGTTTGACCTCTCCCTCTCTGTCTTTGTGTCAGTAATACAACTCAATATAGAGACAACGAAGGAGCTCTCTGGGAGCGAAGGAGAAACAGGCTTTGTGTCAGTAATCAACTCAATATAGAGACAACGAAGGAGCTCTCTGGGAGCGAAGGAGAAACAGGCTTTGTGTCAGTAATACAACTCAATATAGAGACAACGAAGGAGCTCTCTTCTGGGAGCGAAGGAGAAACAGGCTTTGTGTCAGTAATACAACTCAATACAGAGACAAGGTTCTCTCTGGTGAAGCTCAACTTCTCGTCCACCCAAACTCAGACATCTGTATGTTTTGCCCTGCTCTATACAATGTCCTTCCATGGTACTAATGACATGGTTTTCTCTCCTCCTGTTTGACCTCTCCTCTCTGTCCTCTCCGTCTCTCTGTCCTCTCCCTCCTGTTGAACCTCTCCTCTCTGTCCTCTCCCCAGGTAAAGAACATCTTGTTCCACTCTGTGAAGGATGCATTGACGTCGCTGAGGAGGTACAGCCAGGAGGAGGAAGAGAACTCCTGACCCGTAGTCTCTCTGGCTCCTCCCTATCTGGCTCCTCCTCTCTGGCGCCACCCTCTCTGGCGCCACCTCTCTGGCGCCAACCTCTCTGGCTCCTCCCTCTCTGAGACATCTTCCTTCAGCCTGGAACAGATATATACACACTGACACTAACCACAACAGCAGAACACACTACAACACACTAAAACTACATGTTACTGACCAGCATCGCTACACAGCATCAGGATACTGACCAGCATCAGGATACTGACCACAACAGCATCAATACCCAGCATCAGGATACTAACCACAGCAGCATCAGGATACTGACCACAGCAGCATCAGGATACTGACCACAGCAGCATCACCACCACAGCATCAGGAGAACAGTTCAGTCACCACCACAGCATCACTGGAGAACTGAGTTCTCACAGTTCTGTTCTCACAGCTCTGACTGCTGTTCTGGAACCTTCTGTTCTCACAGCTCTGACTGCTGTTCTGGAACCTTCTGTTCTCACAGCTCTGACTGCTGTTCTGGAACCTTCTGTTCTCACAGCTCTGAACCTGACTGCTGTTCTGGAACCTTCTGTTCTCACAGCTCTGACTGCTGTTCTGGAACCTTCTGTTCTCACAGCTCTGACTGCTGTTCTGGAACCTTCTGTTCTCACAGCTCTGACTGCTGTTCTGGAACCTTCTGTTCTCACAGCTCTGACTGCTGTTCTGGAACCTTCTGTTCTCACAGCTCTGACTGCTGTTCTGGAACCTTCTGTTCTCACAGCTCTGACTGCTGTTCTGGAACCTTCTGTTCTCACAGCTCTGACTGCTGTTCTGGAACCTTCTGTTCTCTGTTTCTTCCTGTTTTCCTTTTGTTTGTTTAGTTCATTTGTTTTTCTTTCAAACGGTTGTATATTGTTTCTGTGAAAATGATGTATTTATTTTATAGGAGTTGTAAATGATGTTCTAGATCAAATGTAAATGTGACTTGTACAGTTTGCTAAATGATGAGTTGTGAGACGGATGCCGTTTCCTACACTGAGACAGTTACTGTGAGAGGAAACCGACTTCAGCTGTCGCCGAGAACTCTGGGAGTCGCTGCTGAATTCGTCCTCATGCCATATCTTTTAAAAACCAACCGCCAAACTATTCTATTGTATGAAACCGTGTACAGTTGTATTATGTAAAAAAAAAAGACTAAATGAATAATACACTTCAGCATTTCATTAAGAAGTATTCACTGTAAAATGGAGACATTTACACACAAAAAATAATTTATTCAAATTTTGACGTTTAAACGATAACAATTGTGTAAATATATACATATATACATTCACTGATGTATTTTTTAAAACATGGCTTGCTTCAATTTGTAATTTTAAAAGTGCAAGTGTTATATGCTTTGTACATTGAAGTTCAAAGGGGTTTTACATTTTCCATTAAAATGGATTCATCAAAGTGTGTCTGTGCTGTGTCTTATTGCAGGTATTCCCAAACTGGGGTTTGTCTTATTGCAGGTATTCCCAAACTGGGGTTTGTCTTATTGCAGGTATTCCCAAACTGGGGTTTGTCTTATTGCAGGTATTCCCAAACTGGGGTTTGTCTGTGCCTTATTGCAGGTATTCCCAAACTGTGTCTTATTGCAGGTATTCCCAAACTGGGGTTTGCAGGTATTCCCAAACTGGGGTTTGTCTTATTGCAGGTTCCCAAACTGGGGTTTGTCTTATTGCAGGTATTCCCAAACTGGGGTTTGTCTTATTGCAGGTATTCCCAAACTGGGGTTTGTCTTATTGCAGGTATTCCCAAACTGGGGTTTGTCTTATTGCAGGTATTCCCAAACTGGGGTTTGTCTGTGCTGTGTCTTATTGCAGGTATTCCCAAACTGGGGTTTGTCTTATTGCAGGTATTCCCAAACTGGGGTTTGTCTTATTGCAGGTATTCCCAAACTGGGGTTTGTCTTATTGCAGGTATTCCCAAACTGGGGTTTGTCTTATTGCAGGTATTCCCAAACTGGGGTTTGTCTGTGCTGTGTCTTATTGCAGGTATTCCCAAACTGGGGTGTGTCTTATTGCAGGTATTCCCAAACTGGGGTTTGTCTTATTGGGTATTGTCTTATTGCAGGTATTCCCAAACTGGGGTTTGTCTTATTGCAGGTATTCCCAAACTGGGGTTTGTCTTATTGTCTTTTGTCTTATTGCAGGTATTCCCAAACTGGGGTGTGTCTTATTGCAGGTATTCCCAAACTGGGGTTTGTCTTATTGCAGGTATTCCCAAACTGGGGTGTGTCTTATTGCAGGTATTCCCAAACTGGGGTTTGTCTTATTGCAGGTATTCCCAAACTGGGGTTTGTCTTATTGCAGGTATTCCCAAACTGGGGTTTGTCTTATTGCAGGTATTCCCAAACTGGGGTATGTCTTATTGCAGGTATTCCCAAACTGGGGTTTGTCTTATTGCAGGTATTCCCAAACTGGGGTTTGTCTTATTGCAGGTCTTGGGGTTGTCTTATTGCAGGTATTCCCAAACTGGGGTTTGTGTCTTATTGCAGGTATTCCCAAACTGGGGTTTGTCTTATTGCAGGTATTCCCAAACTGGGGTTTGTCTTATTGCAGGTATTCCCAAACTGGGGTTTGTCTTATTGCAAACTGGGGTTTGTCTTATTGCAGGTATTCCCAAACTGGGGTGTGTCTTATTGCAGGTATTCCCAAACTGGGGTTTGTCTGTGCTGTGTCTTATTGCAGGTATTCCCAAACTGGGGTGTGTCTTATTGCAGGTATTCCCAAACTGGGGTTTGTCTTATTGCAGGTATTCCCAAACTGGGGTTTGTCTGTGCTGTGTCTTATTGCAGGTATTCCCAAACTGGGGTTTGTCTTGTGTGTCTTATTGCAGGTATTCCCAAACTGGGGTTTGTCTTATTGCAGGTATTCCCAAACTGTGGTGTGTCTTATTGCAGGTATTCCCAAACTGGGGTTTGTCTTATTGCAGGTATTCCCAAACTGGGGTTTGTCTGTGCTGTGTCTTATTGCAGGTATTCCCAAACTGGGGTTGTCTTATTGCAGGTATTCCCAAACTGGGGTTTGTCTTATTGCAGGTATTCCCAAACTGGGGTTTGTCTGTGCTGTGTCTTATTGCAGGTATTCCCAAACTGGGGTGTGTCTTATTGCAGGTATTCCCAAACTGGGGTTTGTCTTATTGCAGGTATTCCCAAACTGGGGTGTGTCTTATGCAGGTATTCTGGGGTATGTCTTATTGCAGGTATTCCCAAACTGGGGTATTCAGGTATTCCAAACTGGGGTGTGTCTTATTGCAGGTATTCCCAAACTGGGGTTTGTCTTATATTCCCAAACTGCTTAGGGTATTCCCAAACTGGGGTGTGTCTTATTGCAGGTATTCCCAAACTGGGGTATGTCTTATTGCAGGTATTCCCAAACTGGGGTTTGTCTTATTGCAGGTATTCCCAAACTGGGGTGTGTCTTATTGCAGGTATTCCCAAACTGGGGTGTGTCTTATTGCAGGTATTCCCAAACTGGGGTTTGTCTTATTGCAGGTATTCCCAAACTGGGGTGTGTCTTATTGCAGGTATTCCCAAACTGGGGTTTGTCTTATTGCAGGTATTCCCAAACTGGGGTTTGTCTTATTGCAGGTATTCCCAAACTGGGGTTTGTCTGTGCTGTGTCTTATTGCAGGTATTCCCAAACTGGGGTTTGTCTTATTGCAGGTATTCCCAAACTGGGGTTTGTCTTATTGCAGGTATTCCCAAACTGGGGTATGTCTTATTGCAGGTATTCCCAAACTGGGGTTTGTCTTATTGCAGGTATTCCCAAACTGGGGTTTGTCTTATTGCAGGTATTCCCAAACTGGGGTTTGTCTTATTGCAGGTATTCCCAAACTGGGGTTTGTCTTATTTCCCAAACTGCTTAGGGGTTTGTCTTATTGCAGGTATTCCCAAACTGGGGTTTGTCTTATTGCAGGTATTCCCAAACTGGGGTTTGTCTTATTGCAGGTATTCCCAAACTGGGGTTTGTCTTATTGCAGGTATTCCCAAACTGGGGTTTGTCTGTGCTGTGTCTTATTGCAGGTATTCCCAAACTGGGGTTTGTCTTATTGCAGGTATTCCCAAACTGGGGTTTGTCTGTGCTGTGTCTTATTGCAGGTATTCCCAAACTGGGGTTTGTCTTATTGCAGGTATTCCCAAACTGGGGTTTGTCTTATTGCAGGTATTCCCAAACTGGGGTTTGTCTTATTGCAGGTATTCCCAAACTGGGGTGTGTCTTATTGCAGGTATTCCCAAACTGGGGTTTGTCTTATTGCAGGTATTCCCAAACTGGGGTGTGTCTTATTGCAGGTATTCCCAAACTGGGGTTTGTCTTATTGCAGGTATTCCCAAACTGGGGTTTGTCTTATTGCAGGTATTCCCAAACTGGGGTTTGTCTTATTGCAGGTATTCCCAAACTGGGGTTTGTCTTATTGCAGGTATTCCCAAACTGGGGTTTGTCTTATTGCAGGTATTCCCAAACTGGGGGGGTTTGTCTGTGCTGTGTCTTGTGCAGGTATTCCCAAACTGTCTTATTGCAGGTATTCCCAAACTGGGGTTTGTCTTATTGCAGGTATTCCCAAACTGGGGTTTGGGCTGTGTCTTATTGCAGGTATTCTGGGGTGTCTTATTGCAGGTATTCCCAAACTGGGGTTTGTCTTATTGCAGGTATTCCCAAACTGGGGTTTGTCTGTGCTGTGTCTTATTGCAGGTATTCCCAAACTGGGGTATGTCTTATTGCAGGTATTCCCAAACTGGGGTTTGTCTTATTGCAGGTATTCCCAAACTGGGGTTTGTCTTATTGCAGGTATTCCCAAACTGGGGTTTGTCTTATTGCAGGTATTCCCAATGTTTGTCTTATTGCAGGTATTCCCAAACTGGGGTTTTTGTGTCTGTTCCCAAACTGGGGTTTGTCTTATTGCAGGTATTCCCAAACTGGGGTTTGTCTTATTGCAGGTATTCCCAAACTGGGGTTTGTCTGTGCTGTGTCTTATTGCAGGTATTCCCAAACTGGGGTTTGTCTTATTGCAGGTATTCCCAAACTGGGGTTTGTCTGTGCTGTGTCTTATTGCAGGTATTCCCAAACTGGGGTGTGTCTTATTGCAGGTATTCCCAAACTGGGGTTTGTCTTATATTCCCAAACTGCAGGTATTCCCAAACTGGGGTATGTCTGTGCTGTGTCTTATTGTCTTAGGTATTCCCAAACTGGGGTTTGTCTTATTGCAGGTATTCCCAAACTGGGGTTTGTCTTATTGTCTTATTGCTGTGTCTTATTGCAGGTATTCCCAAACTGGGGTTTGTCTTATTGCAGGTATTCCCAAACTGGGGTTTGTCTTATTGCAGGTATTCCCAAACTGGGGTCTGTCTGTGTCTTATTGCAGGTATTCCCAAACTGGGGTTTGTCTTATTGCAGGTATTCCCAAACTTTTGTCTGTGCTGTGTCTTATTGCAGGTATTCCCAAACTGGGGTTTGTCTTATTGCAGGTATTCCCAAACTGGGGTTTGTCTTATTGCAGGTATTCCCAAACTGGGGTTTGTCTGTGCTGTGTCTTATTGCAGGTATTCCCAAACTGGGGTTTGTCTGTGCTGTGTCTTATTGCAGGTATTCCCAAACTGGGGTTTGTCTTATTGCAGGTATTCCCAAACTGGGGTTTGTCTGTCTGTGTCTTATTGCAGGTATTCCCAAACTGGGGTTTGTCTTATTGCAGGTATTCCCAAACTGGGGTATGTCTGTGCTGTGTCTTATTGCAGGTATTCCCAAACTGGGGTGTGTCTTATTGCAGGTATTCCCAAACTTTTGTCTGTGCTGTGTCTTATTGCAGGTATTCCCAAACTGGGGTTTGTCTTGCTGTGTCTTATTGCAGGTATTCCCAAACTGGGGTTTGTCTTATTGCAGGTATTCCCAAACTGGGGTTTGTCTGTGTCTTATTGCAGGTATTCCCAAACTGGGGTTTCTGTGCTGTATTGCAGGTATTCCCAAACTGGGGTTTGTCTGTGCTGTGTCTTATTGCAGGTATTCCCAAACTGGGGTATGTCTGTGCTGTGTCTTATTGCAGGTATTCCCAAACTGGGGTTTCTTATTGTGTCTTATTGCAGGTATTCCCAAACTGGGGTTTGTCTGTGCTGTGTCTTATTGCAGGTATTCCCAAACTGGGGTCTTTTTGTCTTATGCAGGTATTCCCAAACTGGGGTTTGTCTGTGCTGTGTCTTATTGCAGGTATTCCCAAACTGGGGTATGTTTGTCTTATTGCAGGTATTCCCAA
>NW_027039815.1:43707-68223 GCF_034236695.1 Oncorhynchus nerka | reverse complement strand
CGGTTTCATACAATAGAATAGTTTGGCGGTTGGTTTTTAAAAGATATGGCATGAGGACGAATTCAGCAGCGACTCCCAGAGTTCTCGGCGACAGCTGAAGTCGGTTTCCTCTCACAGTAACTGTCTCAGTGTAGGAAACGGCATCCGTCTCACAACTCATCATTTAGCAAACTGTACAAGTCACATTTACATTTGATCTAGAACATCATTTACAACTCCTATAAAATAAATACATCATTTTCACAGAAACAATATACAACCGTTTGAAAGAAAAACAATGAACTAAACAAACAAAAGGAAAACAGGAAGAAACAGAGAACAGAAGGTTCCAGAACAGCAGTCAGAGCTGTGAGAACAGAAGGTTCCAGAACAGCAGTCAGAGCTGTGAGAACAGAAGGTTCCAGAACAGCAGTCAGAGCTGTGAGAACAGAAGGTTCCAGAACAGCAGTCAGAGCTGTGAGAACAGAAGGTTCCAGAACAGCAGTCAGAGCTGTGAGAACAGAAGGTTCCAGAACAGCACTCGAGCTGTGAGAACAGAAGGTTCCAGAACAGCAGTCAGAGGTGTGAGAACAGAAGGTTCCAGAACAGCAGTCAGAGCTGTGAGAACAGAAGGTTCCAGAACAGCAGTCAGAGCTGTGAGAACAGAAGGTTCCAGAACAGCAGTCAGAGCTGTGAGAACAGAAGGTTCCAGAACAGCAGTCAGAGCTGTGAGAACAGATTCTACTGAACTCAGTTCTCCTGATGCTGTGGTGGTGATGCTGCTGTGGTCAGTATCCTGATGCTGCTGTGGTCAGTATCCTGATGCTGCTGTGGTCAGTATCCTGATGCTGCTGTGGTCAGTATCCTGATGCTGCTGTGGTTAGTATCCTGATGCTGGGTATTGATGCTGTTGTGGTCAGTATCCTGATGCTGGTCAGTATCCTGATGCTGTGTAGCGATGCTGGTCAGTAACATGTAGTTTTAGTGTGTTGTAGTGTGTTCTGCTGTTGTGGTTAGTGTCAGTGTGTATATATCTGTTCCAGGCTGAAGGAAGATGTCTCAGAGAGGTTGGCGCCAGAGAGGGTGGCGCCAGAGAGGGAGGAGCCAGATAGGGAGGAGCCAGAGAGACTACGGGTCAGGAGTTCTCTTCCTCCTCCTGGCTGTACCTCCTCAGCGACGTCAATGCATCCTTCACAGAGTGGAACAAGATGTTCTTTACCTGGGGAGAGGACAGAGAGGAGAGGTTCAACAGGAGGGAGAGATAGAGAGAGGAGAGGTTCAACAGGAGGGAGAGATAGAGAGACGGAGAGGACAGAGAGGAGAGGTTCAACAGGAGGGAGAGATAGAGAGAGGAGAGGTTCAACAGGAGGGAGAGAGAGAGAGAGAGACGGAGAGGACAGAGAGGAGAGGTCAAACAGGGGAGAAGGGACAGAGAGAGACGGAGAGGACAGAGAGGAGAGGTCAAATTGAGTTGAGGACAGAGAGAGACGGAGAGGACAGAGAGGAGAGGTCAAATTGAGGAGAGGACAGAGAGAGACGGAGAGGACAGAGAGGAGAGGTCAAACAGGAGGGAGAGATAGAGAGAGGAGAGGTTCAACAGGAGGGGAGAGACAAAGAGAGAGACAGAGAGCTCCAGAGAGGAGAGGTCAATTGAGGAGGGAGAGGACAGAGAGAGACGGAGAGGACAGAGAGGAGAGGTCAAACAGGAGGGAGAGATAGAGAGAGGAGAGGTTCAACAGGAGGGAGAGGACAGAGAGAGACGGAGAGGACAGAGAGGAGAGGTTAAACAGGAGGGAGAGGACAGAGAGAGACGGAGAGGACAGAGAGGAGAGGTCAAACAGGAGGGAGAGGACAGAGAGAGACGGAGAGGACAGAGAGGAGAGGTCAAACAGGAGGGAGAGATAGAGAGAGGAGAGGTTCAACAGGAGGAGAGAGAGAGACGGAGAGGACAGAGAGGAGAGGTCAAACAGGAGGGAGAGGACAGAGAGAGACGGAGAGGACAGAGAGGAGAGGTCAAACAGGAGGGAGAGAAAACCATGTCATTAGTACCATGGAAGGACATTGTATAGAGCAGGGCAAAACATACAGATGTCTGAGTTTGGGTGGACGAGAAGTTGAGCTTCACCAGAGAGAACCTTGTCTCTGTATTGAGTTGTATTACTGACACAAAGCCTGTTTCTCCTTCGCTCCCAGAAGAGAGCTCCTTCGTTGTACTTTTCTCTGTTTTGTACCGTGGTGACACTATGTCCACCGCCTTCAGAAAATATTCAAACCCCTCGACTTATCCACATTCTGTTGTGTTACAGGCCTGAATTCAAAATGGATTCTCACCATCTACACAATACCCCATCATGTTACAGTGAAAATATGTTTTTAGGAATTTCTGCAAATGTATTAAAAATGAAATACAGAAATCTAATTTACATAAGTATCAACACCCCCGGAGTCAATACTCGGTAGAATCACCTTTGGCAGCGATTAGAGCGGAGAGTCTTTCTGGGTAATTCTCTGAGAGCTTTTTCCAAACCTGATTTATGTAACATTTGGCCCATTATTCTTGTCAAAGTTCTTCAAGCTCTGTCAAATGAGTTGTTGATCATTGTCAGACATCCATTTTCAGGTCTTGCCGTAGATTTAAGTCAAAACTCTAAGTAGGCAAGTCAGGAATATTCAATGTTGTCTTGGTAAGCAACTCCAGTGTAGATTTGGCCTTGTTTTAGGTGTCCTGCTGAAAGGTGAATTCATCTCCCAGTGTCTGGTGGAAAGCAGACTGAACCAGGTTATTGTCCTGTTGAAAGGTGAATTCATCTCCCAGTGTCTGGTGGAAAGCAGACTGAACCAGGTTTTTGTCCTGCTGAAATGTGAATTCATCTCCCACTGTCTGGTGGAAAGCAGACAACCAGGTTTTTTGCCTGTGCTTAGCTCAATTTCATTTTTTTTTTAATCCTGAAAAACTCCCTAGTCCTTCCCGATGACAAGCATACCCCTAACATGACGCAGCCACCACAATGCATGAAAATATGAAGAGTGTTACTCAGTGATGTGTTGGATTTGCACCAAACGTAACAGTTTGTATTCAGGACATAAAGTTAATTTCTTTGCAGTATTTCTTTATTGGCTTGTTGCAAACAGGATGCATGTTTTGGAATATTTGTATTCTGTACAGGCTTCCTTCTTTTCACTCTGTCATTTAGGTTAGTATTGTGGAGTAACTACTATGTTGTTGATCCATCCTCAGTTTTCTCCTGTCACAGCCATTAAACTCTGTAACTGTTTTAAAGTCACCATTGGCCTCATGGTAAAATCCCTGAGTGGTTTCCTTCTTCTCCAACTGAGTTAGTAAGGACGCCTGTATCTTGGTAGTGACTGGGTATATTGATACCATGCTCCATGATATACAATGTCTTTTCCCATCTACCAATAGGTGCCCTTCTTCCTGAGGCAATGGAAAACCTCCATGTTCTTTGTGTTTGAATCTGTGTTTAAAATGATGAAGTATTTTGACACAAAATCTCAATTGAATCCATTTTAAATTCAGGCTGTAACACAACAAATGTGGAAAAGTCAAGGGGTGTGAATAATTTCTGAAGGCCCTGTATGTAGAAAGAACATTAAAAGGGCATTCTGTGATTCAAACAATAAAGTAGTTCATTTTAAGTCCTAATATGGATGTATCAATGTCAGATTGTCACTTTAAAGGGAAACGATTGAGATGAGAACAGGAGAGGACAGGAGTCGTCACAGCAAACCCACCTGTAGTTTATCTTCGTAGTTGGGCTCTTCTCTGAGGATCTCAGTTCCTGTGTCAGGTGGAAGGAGTGGAATACATGCTCTGGAGACACAAAGTCATTTATCACCTGGACACAACTGTGAAGGTTCTGCACCTGTCAGAGGGGAGGGGGAGAGGAGAGAGAAGGGGGAGGAGAGAGAAGGGGGAGAGGAGAGAAGGGAGGGGAGGAGAGAGAAGGGGAGGGGAGAGAGAGAAGGGAGGGAGAGAGAGAGAAGAGGGAGAGAGAGAGAGAGAGAAGAGAAGGAGAAGGAGAGAGAAAGGGGGGGAGAGAAAGGGGGGAGGGAGGGGGAGAGAGAAGGGGAGAAAGAAGTGGAGAGAGGAGGGGGAGAAAGAAGTGGAGAGAGGGAGGGGGTGAGAGAGGGAGGGGGAGAGAGAAGTGGAGAGAGAGGGAGGGGGAGAGAGAAGTGGAGAGAGAGGGAGGGGGAGAGAGAAGTGAGAGAGAGGGAGGGGGAGAGAGAAGTGGAGAGAGAGGGAGGGGGAGAGAGAAGTGGAGAGAGAGGAGGGGGGAGAGAGAAGGGGAGAGAGGGAGGGGAGAGAGAAGGGGAGAGGAGGGAGGGGGAGAGAAGAGAGAGAAGGGGAGAGAGGAGGGAGGGGAGAGAGAGGGGGAGAGAGAAGGGGAGAGAGAGGGAGGGGGAGAGAGAAGGGGAGAGAGGAGGGAGGGGGAGAGAGAAGGGGAGAGAGAAGGGAGGGGAGAGAGAAGGGGAGAGAGAGGAGGGGGAGAGAGAGGGAGGGGAGAGAGAAGGAGAGAGAGGGAGGGGAGAGAGAAGTGGAGAGAGAAGGGGAGAGAGAGGGAGGGGGAGAGAGAAGGGGAGAGAGAAGGGAGGGGGAGAGAGAAGGGGAGAGAGAGGGAGGGGGAGAGAGAAGGGGAGAGAGAGGGAGGGGGAGAGAGGAGTGAGAACATGTATCGCTAGAAGGCAGTGAGTTCCAACAGAACAGAGCAGAGTGGCAGTAGGCTCTCCTCTTATCTGACTAGTTCAATATAACACCTACAAGGCAATCTGGACATCTACTATACTGGTACAGCAGACTACAGAAACAAGATAAGAAGAGGGAGAGACCGAAAGAGAGGGAAATTGGGTCAGAGAGAGAGAGACGTAAAGACAGAGAGAGAAGTATAACATGAGGCCAACACAAGGTGGGACAGGTACTAAGGGGATATGTGATCAGGTTTCAGTGGATGTCAGTCCTGGTCCTGGGGAACCCAAGGGGACAGAGACAGCAGAGCCATGTCTACTGTATCAGTGGTTGTCAGTCCTGGTCCTGGGGAACCCAAGGGGACAGAGACAGCAGAGCCATGTCTACTGTATCAGTGGTTGTCAGTCCTGGTCCTGGGGAACCCAAGGGGACAGAGACAGTAGTCATGTCTACTGTATCAGTGGTTGTCAGTCCTGGTCCTGGGGAACCCAAGGGGACAGAGACAGCAGAGTCATGTCTACTGTATCAGTGGTTGTCAGTCCTGGTCCTGGGGAACCCAAGGGGACAGAGACAGCAGAGCCATGTCTACTGTATCAGTGGTTGTCAGTCCTGGTCCTGGGGAACCCAAGGGGACAGAGACAGCAGAGTCATGTCTACTGTATCAGTGGTTGTCAGTCCTGGTCCTGGGGAACCCAAGGGGACAGAGACAGCAGAGTCATGTCTACTGTATCAGTGGTTGTCAGTCCTGGTCCTGGGGAACCCAAGGGGACAGAGACAGCAGAGTCATGTCTACTGTATCAGTGGTTGTCAGTCCTGGTCCTGGGGAACCCAAGGGGACAGAGACAGCAGAGTCATGTCTACTGTATCAGTGGTTGTCAGTCCTGGGGAACCCAAGGGGACAGAGACAGCAGAGCCATGTCTACTGTATCAGTGGTTGTCAAGCAGAGCCATGTCTACTGTATCAGTGGTTGTCAGTCCTGGTCCTGGGGAACTCCAAGGGGGACAGAGACAGCAGAGTCATGTCTACTGTATCAGTGGTTGTCAGTCCTGTGAACCCAAGGGGACAGAGACAGTAGTCATGTCTACTGTATCAGTGGTTGTCAGTCCTGGTCCTGGGGAACCCAAGGGGACAGAGACAGCAGAGCCATGTCTACTGTATCAGTGGTTGTCAGTCCTGGTCCTGGGGGAACCCATAAGGGGACAGAGACAGCAGAGTCATGTCTACTGTATCAGTGGTTGTCAGTCCTGGGGAACCCAAGGGGGACAGAGACAGCAGAGTCAGCGTCTACTGTATCAGTGGTTGTCAGTCCTGGGGACCCCAAGGGGACAGAGACAGCAGAGCCATGTCTACTGTATCAGTGGTTGTCAGTCCTGGGGAACCCAAGGGGACAGAGACAGCAGAGTCATGTCTACTGTATCAGTGGTTGTCAGTCCTGGGGAACCCAAGGGGACAGAGACAGCAGAGCCATGTCTACTGTATCAGTGGTTGTCAGTCCTGGTCCTGGGGAACCCAAGGGGACAGAGACAGCAGAGTCATGTCTACTGTATCAGTGGTTGTCAGTCCTGGTCCTGGGGAACACAAGGGGACAGAGACAGCAGAGTCATGTCTACTGTATCAGTGGTTGTTAGTCCTGGTCCTGGGAACCCAAGGGGACAGAGACAGCAGAGTCATGTCTACTGTATCAGTGGTTGTCAGTCCTGGTCCTGGGTCAAGGGGACAGAGACAGTAGTCATGTCTACTGTATCAGTGGTTGTCAGTCCTGGTCCTGGGGAACCCAGGGGACATAGACAGCAGAGTCATGTCTACTGTATCAGTGGTTGTCAGTCCTGGGGAACCCAGGGACATAGACAGCAGAGTCATGTCTACTGTATCAGTGGTTGTCAGTCCTGGGGAACCCAAGGGGACAGAGACAGCAGAGCCATGTCTACTGTATCAGTGGTTGTCAGTCCTGGTCCTGGGGAACCCAAGGGGACAGAGACAGCAGAGTCATGTCTACTGTATCAGTGGTTGTCAGTCCTGGTCCTGGGAACCCAAGGGGACAGAGACAGCAGAGCCATGTCTACTGTATCAGTGGTTGTCAGTCCTGTGAACCCAAGGGGACAGAGACAGTAGTCATGTCTACTGTATCAGTGGTTGTCAGTCCTGGTCCTGGGGAACCCAAGGGGACAGAGACAGTAGTCATGTCTACTGTATCAGTGGTTGTTAGTCCTGGTCCTGGGGAACCCAAGGGGACAGAGACAGCAGAGTCATGTCTACTGTATCAGTGGATGTCAGTCCTGGTCCTGGGGAACCCAAGGGGACAGAGACAGCAGAGTCATGTCTACTGTATCAGTGGTTGTCAGTCCTGGGGAACCCAAGGGGGACAGAGACAGCAGAGTCATGTCTACTGTATCAGTGGTTGTCAGTCCTGGTCCTGGGGAACACAAGGGGACAGAGACAGCAGAGTCATGTCTACTGTATCAGTGGTTGTTAGTCCTGGTCCTGGGGAACCCAAGGGGACAGAGACAGCAGAGTCATGTCTACTGTATCAGTGGATGTCAGTCCTGGTCCTGGGAACCCAAGGGGACAGAGACAGCAGAGTCATGTCTACTGTATCAGTGGTTGTTAGTCCTGGTCCTGGGGAACCCAAGGGGACAGAGACAGCAGAGTCATGTCTACTGTATCAGTGGTTGTTAGTCCTGGTCCTGGGGAACCCAAGGGGACAGAGACAGCAGAGTCATGTCTACTGTATCAGTGGTTGTTAGTCCTGGTCCTGGGGAACCCAAGGGGACAGAGACAGCAGAGTCATGTCTACTGTATCAGTGGTTGTTAGTCCTGGTCCTGGGGAACCCAAGGGGACAGAGACAGCAGAGTCATGTTGTTGTCATGTTGTGTTGTTGTCATGTTGTGTTGCTGCCATGTTGTGTTGCTGCCATGTTGTTGTCATGTTGTGTTGTTGCCATGTTGTCATGTTGTGTTGTTACCATGTTGTCATGTTGTGTTGCTACCATGTTGTGTTGTTGCCATGTTGTCATGTTGTGTTGTTGCCATGTTGTCATGTTGTGTTGCTACCATGTTGTGTTGTTGCCATGTTGTCATGTTGTGTTGTTGCCATGTTGTTGCTATGTGTTATTGCCATGTTGTTGTCATGCTGTGTTGTTGTCATGTTGTGTTGTCATGTTGTTGTCATGTTGTGTTGTTGTCATGTTGTGTTGTTGCCATGTTGTTGTCATGTTGTGTTGTTGTCATGTTGTGTTGTTGCCATGTTGTTGTCATGTTGTGTTGCTACCATGTTGTGTTGTTGCCATGTGTTGTTGCCATGTTGTTGTCATGTTGTGTTGTTGCTATGTGTTGTTGCCATGTTGTTGTCATGTTGTGTTGTTGCCATGTTGTCATGTTGTGTTGTTGCCATGTTGTCATGTTGTGTTGCTACCATGTTGTGTTGTTGCCATGTGTTGTTGCCATGTTGTTGTCATGTTGTGTTGCTGCCATGTTGTTGTCATGCTGTGTTGTTGTCATGTTGTGTTGTCATGTTGTTGTCATGTTGTGTTGTTGTCATGTTGTGTTGTTGCCATGTTGTTGTCATGTTGTGTTGTTGTCATGTTGTGTTGTTGCCATGTTGTTGTCATGTTGTGTTGTTGTCATGTTGTGTTGCTACCATGTTGTGTTGTTGCCATGTGTTGTTGCCATGTTGTTGTCATGTTGTGTTGTTGCTATGTGTTGTTGCCATGTTGTTGTCATGTTGTGTTGTTGCCATGTTGTCATGTTGTGTTGTTGTCATGTTGTTGTCATGTTGTGTTGTTGTCATGTTGTGTTGTTGCCATGTTGTTGTCATGTTGTGTTGTTGTCATGTTGTTGTGTTGTTGTCATGTGTTGTTGTCATGTTGTGTTGTTGCCATGTTGTTGTCATGTTGTGTTGTTGTCATGTTGTTGTCATGTTGTGTTGTTGTCATGTTGTTGTCATGTGTTATTGCCATGTGTTGCTACCATGTTGTCATGTTGTGTTGTTGTCATGTGTTGCTGCCATGTTGTGTTGATACCATGTTGTTGTCATGTTGTGTTGTCATGTTGTTGCCATGTTGTTGTCATGTTGTGTTGTTGTCATGTTGTTGTCATGTTGTGTTGTTGTCATGTTGTGTTGTTGCCATGTTGTTGTCTTAGTTCTTTTATGTGTTGTTGTTGTCATGTTGTGTTGTTGTCATGTTGTGTTGTTGCCATGTTGTTGTCTTAGTTCTTTATGTAGTGTTGTTGTCATGTTGTGTTGTTGCCATGTTCAAACTAAATCTACCAGAGGTACCTGGTGCAGCGCCCCGGCAGGGATGAGGACAGAGTCCCCCAGGAACTGAACCACGGTCAAGCCCTGCACATCATGCTCCTCCCACAGACGCTGACGCAACTTCCTGCTCAGGTACCAGCCCGGCTCTCTGATTGGGTCGTGCTCTGATGAAATCTCCGCCCCCTGCTCCTTAGCAACCTGCTGACAACACATGAAGAACACACAGCTAAGATTACACAAAGAAACTACACAGGAGAGGTTAGACTGATGAGCTAATTCAGACGGACGGACGGACAGACGGACGGACGGACAGGCAGACAGACGGACAGGCAGACGGACGGACAGGCAGACAGACGGACAGGCAGACAGACGGACGGACAGGCAGACAGGCAGACAGACGGACAGGCAGACAGACGGACAGGCAGACAGACGGACAGGCAGACGGACGGACAGGCAGACAGACGGACAGGCAGACAGACGGACAGACGGACGGACAGGCAGACAGACGGACAGGCAAACCTGATGGAGGAGGACATCAGTAGAACAGACAACACAGATTCAGGACAGGACCAGGTCAGGTTCAGGGCAGGACCAGATCAGAATCAGGACAGGACCAGGCCAGATTCAGGACCAGGTCAGATTCAGACAGGACCAGGTCAGATTCAGGACAGCACCAGGTCCGATTCAGGACAGCACCAGGTTAGATTAGGACAGGACCAGGTCAGATTCAGGACAGGACCAGGTCAGTTTCAGGACAGCACCAAGTCAGATTTAGGATAGGACCAGGTCAAATTCAGGACAGCACCAGGTCAGATTCAGGACAGCACCAGGTCAGATTCAGGACAGCACCAGGTCAGATTCAGGACAGGACCAGGTCAGATTCAGGACAGCACCAGGTCAGATTCAGGACAGGACCAGGTCAGATTCAGGACAGGACCAGGTCAGATTCAGGACAGCACCAGGTCAGATTCAGGACAGCACCAGGTCAGATTCAGGACAGGACCAGGTCAGATTCAGGACAGGACCAGGTCAGATTCAGGACAGCACCAGGTCAGATTCAGGACAGCACCAGGTCAGATTCAGGACAGCACCAGGTCAGATTCAGGACAGCACCAGGTCAGATTCAGGACAGCACCAGGTCAGATTCAGGACAGCACCAGGTCAGATTCAGGACAGCACCAGGTCAGATTCAGGACAGCACCCGGTCAGATTCAGGACAGCACCAGGTCAGATTCAGGACAGCACCAGGTTAGATTCAGGACAGGACCAGGTCAGATTCAGGACCAGACCAGGTCAGATTCAGGACAGCACCAGGTCAGATTCAGGACAGGACCAGGTCAGATTCAGGACAGGACCAGGTCAGAATCAGGACAGGACCAGGTCAGATTCAGGACAGCACGAGGTCAGATTCAGGACAGCACCAGGTCAGATTCAGGACAGCACCAGGTCAGATTCAGGACAGCACCAGGTCAGATTCAGGACAGGACCAGGTCAGATTCAGGACAGGACCAGGTCAGATTCAGGACAGGACCAGGTCAGAATCAGGACAGGACCAGGTCAGATTCAGGACAGCACCAGGTCAGATTCAGGACAGGACCAGGTCAGATTCAGGACAGCACCAGGTCAGATTCAGGACAGCACCAGTCAGATTCACCAGGTCAGATTCAGGACAGCACCAGGTCAGATTCAGGACAGGACCAGGTCAGAATCAGGACAGGACCAGGTCAGATTCAGGACAGCACCAGGTCAGATTCAGGACATCAGTGACGTTCCTCAGTAAACCAGACAGAGACAAGGCTGCAGGATGAGATACCCACCATCCACAGAACAGTACAACCACAACACACAGTTCAGTAAGCAATAAAGTGTCTCGTCAGTCAGGCTGGGCTGCTGTGTCCCATAGTAAAACTCCCTCTGAAGGACTAGAGTGGAGAGAGGAGGGGGGAGGAGAGAGAGGGAGAGGAGGAGGGGAGGAGAGAGAGGGAGAGGAGGAGGGGAGGGGAGGAGAGAGAGGGAGAGGAGGAGGGGAGGAGAGAGACGTGATGCTGGGCTGCTGTGTCCCATAGTAAAACTCCCTCTGAAGGACTAGAGTGGAGAGAGGAGGAGGGGAGGAGAGAGAGGGAGAGGAGGAGGGGAGGAGAGAGAGGAGGAGGGGAGGAGAGAGGAGGAGGGGAGGAGAGAGGGAGAGGAGGAGGGGAGGAGAGAGAGGAAGAGGAGGAGGGGAGGAGAGAGAGGGAGAGGAGGAGGGGAGGAGAGAGAGGGAGAGAGGGAGAGGAGGAGGGGAGGAGGGAGACGTGATGCTGGGCTGCTGTGTCCCATAGTAAAACTCCCTCTGAAGGACTAGAGTGGAGAGAGGAGGAGGGGAGGAGAGAGAGGGAGAGGGGAGGAGAGAGAGGGAGAGGAGGAGGGGAGGAGAGAGAGGGAGAGGAGGAGGGGAGGAGAGAGAGGGAGAGGAGGAGGGAGGGAGAGAGAGGGAGAGGAGGAGGGGAGGAGAGAGAGGGAGAGGAGGAGGGGAGGGGAGGAGAGAGAGGAGAGGAGGAGGGGGAGGAGAGAGAGGAGGAGGGGAGGAGAGAGAGGGAGAGGAGGAGGGGAGGAGAGAGAGGGAGAGAGGGAGAGGAGGAGGGGAGGAGAGAGACGTGATGCTGGGCTGCTGTTCCATCGTAAAACAACTCCCTCTGACTAATGGGTTTTATAAGGGCATCCAGAGAGGAGAGAGAGGGAGAGGAGGAGAAAGAGAGGAGAGAGAGGGAGAGGAAGAGAAAGAGAGGGAGAGGAGGAGGGGAGGAAAGAGAGGGAGAGGAGGAGGGGAGGAGAGAGAGGGAGAGGAGGAGGGGAGGAGGGAGGAGAGAGAGGGAGAGAGGGAGAGGAGGAGGGGAGGAGGGAGAGGAAGAGAAAGAGAGGGAGAGGAGGAGGGGAGGAAAGAGAGGGAGAGGAGGAGGGGAGGAGAAAGAGGGAGAGGAGGAGAGCGAGGGAGAGGAGGAGAGAGAGTGAGAGGAGGAGGGGAGGAGAAAGAGGGAGAGGAGGGGAGGAGAAAGAGGGAGAGGAGGAGAGCGAGGGAGAGGAGGAGAGAGAGTGAGAGGAGGGGAGGAGAGAGAGGAGGGGAGGAGAGAGAGGAGAGAGACGTGATGCTGGGCTGCTGTGTTCCATAGTAAAACAAGTCCCTCAGACTGATGGGTTTTATCAGGGCATCTAGAGATGAGGAGAGAGAGAGGAGGGGAGGAGAGAGAGGAAAAGAGAGAGGGAGAGAGAACCAGAGAGAGAGAGACGTGATGCTTGTCATTCAGGCCAAATAGTTCACACCAGAGAATTTTCAGGTGCATTTTGGCAAACCTGCGGGCTGTCATGTGCTTTTCCTGAAGAGTGGCTTCCGTCTGGCCACTCTACCATAAAGGCCTGATTGGTGGAGTGCTGCAGAGATGGTTGTCCTTCTGGAAGGTTCTCCCATCTCTACAGAGGATCTCTGGAGCTCTGTCAGAGGGACCATTGGGTTCTTGGTCACTTCCCTGACCAAGGCCCTTCTCCCATGATTGCTCAGTTTGGCTGGGCAGCCAGGTCTAGGGAGAGTCTTGGTGGTTCCAAACTTCTTCTATTTAAGAATGATGCCACTGTGTTCTTGGGGACCTTCAATGCTGCAGAAATGTTTTGGTACCCTTCCCAAGATCTGTGCCTCGACACAATCCTGTCTCGGAGCTCTCCACGGAATTCCTTCCACCTCATGGCTTGGTTTTGCTCTGACATGCATTGTGGGACTTTTTATAGACAGGTGTGTGCCTTTCCAAATCATGTCCAATCAATTGAATTTACCACAGGTGGACTCCAATCAAGTTGTAGAAACATCTCAAGGATGATCAATGGAAACAGGATGCAGCTGAACTTAATTTCAAGTCTCATAGCAAAGGGTCTGAATGTTATGTAGATGGGATATTTCTGTTAGATTTGCTTTGTCATTGAGGGTGATGTGTGTGGACTGATGAGGAAAAGGATTCATTTGGTCTGTTTTGTAGTGGGCCTGTGGCATGGAGGGATGATGTGTGTGGACTGATGAGGAAAAGGATTCATTTGGTCTGTTTTGTAGTGGGCCTGTGGCATGGAGGGATGATGTGTGTGGACTGATGAGGAAAAGGATTCATTTGGTCAAGTGGGCCTGTGGCATGGAGGGATGATGTGGGGAACGTCAAAGGGGTCTGAATACTTTCTGAATGCTCTGTATTTATGTTAATTTATTTTCCTTTTGTACTTTAACTATTTGCACATCGTTACAACACTGTATATATGACATAATATGACATTTGAAATGTCTTTATTCTTTTGGAACTTCTGTGAGTGTAATGTTTACTGTTCATTTCACTTTTGTTGATGATCTATTTTACTTGCTTTGGCAATGTTATCATATGTTTCCCATGACAATAAAGCCACTTGAATATATATGTGAGTGTGACAGAAAGCCAGAGAGCCAGACTGAGAGACAGCCAGCGAGACAGAGAGCCAGACTGAGAGACAGCCAGACAGAGAGCCAGACTGAGAGACAGCCAGACAGAGAGCCAGACTGAGAGACAGCCAGAGAGCCAGGCAGCCAACCAGAGAGACAGAGAGCCAGGCAGCCAACCAGACAGACAGAGAGCCAGCCAGAGAGGCCAGCCAGCCAGACAGAGAGCCAGCCAGAGGGCCAGCCAGACAGAGAACCAGCCAGAGGGCCAGCCAGACAGAGAACCAGCCAGAGGGCCAGCCAGAGGGCCAGACAGGCAGAGGGCCGACCAGACAGAGAGCCAGCCAGAGGGCCAGACAGAGAGCCAGCCAGAGGGCCAGACAGAGAGCCAGCCAGAGGGCCAGACAGACAGAGAGCCAGCCAGAGGGCCAGACAGACAGAGAAGCCATATTAAAGTGAGAATAACCTTGTGCAGAAAGTCTTTAATTTTCTCCACATCCAGATGTGCCACAAGGCTCCAGGCGTCTCGCTGGAATCCTTTAATCTCTTCTCCACGCTGTCGGCCAAGTCTTCCTCCTCCAGTCTCTTCAACACTCCTGCAACACAAACACAGTGGGAGTTCAAACACCACACATCTCAGAGTCTGCTGTATATTGACAACACAGATCTTTGCTGAGAAGAGACCTTGTGCACAGAGGGTGTCTGTCTAATGAATAGTGATGAGGAGAGAGAGAGAGAGAGAGAGAGAGATCCAGAGATAGAATGTCTGTAATGAATAATCTCTGAGAGACGCTGTCGCACAGAGGGTGTCTCCAGTCTAATGAACAGTGATGAGGAGCAGGACACAAACAGAGTGGGAGAGAGAGAGACATCTCAGAGAATGCTGTATGTAATGAAGAGTGATGAGAGAGAGACTGAGCACAGAGGGTGTCTGTCTAATGAATAGTGATGAGGAGAGAGAGAGAGAGAGAGAGAGAGAGAGAGATAGAATGTGTCTGTAATGAATAGTGATGAGAGAGAGACTGAGCACAGAGGGTGTCTGTCTAATGAATAGTGATGAGGAGAGAGAGAGAGAGAGAGAGAGAGAGAGAGAGAGAGAGAATGTGTCTGTAATGAATAGTGATGAGAGAGAGACTGAGCACAGAGGGTGTCTGTCTAATGACAACCAGTGAGAGAGAGAGAGAGAGAGAGACAGAGACCAGAGAGAGAGAATGTGGTCTGTAATGAATCCCAGTGACATGAGAGAGATCCCAGGACAGGACAAGAGAGAGGTCCCAGGTACAGGACAGGACCAGAAAGAGAGAGTCCCAGGACAGGACCAGAGAGAGAGAGTCCCAGGACAGGACCAGAGAGAGAGAGTCCCAGGACAGGACCAGAGAGAGAGAGTCCCAGGACAGGACAAGAGAGAGAGTCCCAGGTACAGGACAGGACCAGAGAGAGAGAGTCCCAGGACAGGACCAGAGAGAGAGAGTCCCAGGTACAGGACAGGACCAGAGAGAGAGAGAGTCCCAGGTACAGGACAGGACCAGAGAGAGAGAGAGTCCCAGGACAGGACCAGAGAGAGAGAGTCCCAGGTACAGGACAGGACCAGAGAGAGAGAGAGTCCCAGGACAAGACAAGAGAGGGAGAGTCCCAGGTACAGGACAGGACCAGAGAGAGAGAGTCCCAGGACAGGACAAGAGAGAGAGTCCCAGGTACAGGACAGGACCAGAGAGAGAGAGTCCCAGGACAGGACCAGAGAGAGAGAGTCCCAGGACAGGACCAGAGAGAGAGAGAGTCCCAGGACAGGACCAGAGAGAGAGAGTCCCAGGACAGGACCAGAGAGAGAGAGTCCCAGGACAGGACCAGAGAGAGAGAGTCCCAGGACAGGACCAGAGAGAGAGTCCCAGGACAGAGACCAGACAGACCAGAGAGAGAAAGTCCCAGGACAGGACCAGAGAGAGAGAGTCCCAGGACAGGACAAGAGAGAGCGAGTCCCAGGTACAGGACAGGACCAGAGAGAGAGAGTCCCAGGTACAGGACAAGACCAGAGAGAGAGAGAGTCCCAGGTACAGGACAGGACCAGAGAGAGAGAGAGAGTCCCAGGTACAGGACAAGAGAGAGAGAGTCCCAGGTACAGGACAAGACCAGAGAGAGAGAGAGAGAGTCCCAGGTACAGGACAGGACCAGAGAGAGAGAGAGAGAGAGTCCCAGGTACAGGACAGGACCAGAGAGAGAGAGAGAGTCCCAGGTACAGGACAAGACCAGAGAGAGAGAGAGAGTCCCAGGTACAGGACAAGACCAGAGAGAGAGAGAGAGTCCCAGGTACAGGACAGGACCAGAGAGAGAGAGAGAGTCCCAGGTACAGGACAGGACCAGAGAGAGAGAGAGTCCCAGGACAAGACAAGAGAGGGAGAGTCCCAGGTACAGGACAGGACCAGAGAGAGAGAGTCCCAGGACAGGACAAGAGAGAGAGTCCCAGGTACAGGACAGGACCAGAGAGAGAGAGTCCCAGGACAGGACTTCAGACTTCAGTAAGAGACTTCAGAGTCTCACCACTTCCCAGGTCTCACCACAGGACTTCAGTAAGAGAGTAAAGTCCCACTTCAGACAGTAACCCCTGTCTCACCAGAGAGAGTAAGTCACCACTTCAGACAGTAACCTCTGTCTCACCACTCTGTCTCCAGTAAGAGAGAGAGTCCTTCAGAGTGGGACTGGTATAGAGTACAGCCCAGTGTTGGTTATCTATTGATAGAGAGTCCCAGTGTTGGTTATCTATTGACATATAGAGAGACAGTCCCAGTGTTGGTTATCTATTGACTATATAGAGCACAGCCCAGTGTTGGTTATCTATTGACTATATAGAGCACCATTGGTTATCTATTGACTCCAGGGTTGGCTATCTATTGACAAGATAGAGACAGTCCCAGTGTTGGTTATCTATTGACTATATAGAGCACAGCCCAGTGTTGGTTATCTATTGACTATAGAGACAGCCCAGTGTTGGTTATCTATTGACATAGACACAGCCCAGTGTTGGTTATCTATTGACTATATAGAGAACAGCCCAGTGTTGGTTATCTATTGACTATATAGAGCACAGCCCAGTGTTGGTATGCTAGTGTTGGTTATCTATTGACTATATAGAGAGCCCAGTTATCCCAGTGTTGGTTATCTATTGACTATATAGAGCACAGCCCAGTGTTGGTTATCTATTGACTATATAGAGCACAGCCCAGTGTTGGTTATCTATTGACTATATAGAGCACAGCCCAGGGTTCAGTGTTGGTTATCTATTGACTATATAGAGCACAGCCCAGTGTTGGTTATCTATTGACTATATAGAGCACAGCCCAGTGTTGGTTATCTATTGACTATATAGAGCACAGCCCAGGGTTCAGGGTTGGTTAACTATTGACTATATAGAGCACAGCCCAGTGTTGGTTATCTATTGACTATATAGAGCACAGCCCAGGGTTCAGTGTTGGTTATCTATTGACTATATAGAGCACAGCCCAGTGTTGGTTATCTATTGACTATATAGAGCACAGCCCAGTGTTGGTTATCTATTGACTATATAGAGCACAGCCCAGTGTTGGTTATCTATTGACTATATAGAGCACAGCCCAGTGTTGGTTATCTATTGACTATATAGAGCACAGCCCAGTGTTGGTTATCTATTGACTATATAGAGCACAGCCCAGTGTTGGTTATCTATTCTATTGACTATAGAGCACACCCAGGGTTAGTTATCTATTGTTCACCACTATCTATTGACTATATAGAGCACACCCCAGTGTTGGTTATCTATTGACTATATAGATACAGCCCAGGTTATCTATTGTTCACCACTCAGGTTCAGTTATCTATTGACCATATAGAGCACAGCCCAGTGTTGGTTATCTATTGACTTCAGTAACCTCAGTCTCACCAGTGTTGTTATCTATTGACTATATAGAGTACAGCCCAGTGTTGGTTATCTATTGACTATAGCAGAGCACAGCCCAGTGTTGGTTATCTATTGACTATATAGAGCACAGCCCAGTGTTGGTTATCTATTGTACAGCCCAGTGTTGGTTATCTATTGACTATATAGAGCACAGCCCAGTGTTGGTTATCTATTGATCTATATAGATTGCACAGCCCAGTGTTGGTTATCTATTGACTATATAGAGCACAGCCCAGGGTTGGTTATCTATTGACTATAGAGCACATAGTGTTGGTTATCTATTGACTATATAGAGTACAGCCCAGTGTTGGTTATCTATTGACTATATAGAGCACAGCCCAGTGTTGGTTATCTATTGACTATATAGAGCACAGCCCAGTGTTGGTTATCTATTGACTATATAGAGCACAGCCCAGTGTTGGTTATCTATTGACTATATAGAGCACAGCCCAGTGTTGGTTATCTATTGACTATATAGAGCACAGCCCAGTGTTGGTTATCTATTGACTATATAGAGCACAGCCCAGTGTTGGTTATCTATTGACTATATAGAGTACAGCCCAGTGTTGGTTATCTATTGACTATATAGAGCACAGCCCAGTGTTGGTTATCTATTGACTATATAGAGCACAGCCCAGGGTTCAGTGTTGGTTATCTATTGACTATATAGAGCACAGCCCAGTGTTGGTTCGTTTCTTACCCGTCTTGGACAGGACTCCGTTCCCCTTGGCCACTCCTACGTACACCAGGACAGAGACGATGTCAGAGACCTCCCTGTGAAGGTTAGCTGTCCCAAAGTCCTGCTCCTGAGACGCTGCCACTCCTACAGGGAGAGAGGAGGAAGCTTCAGCAGGTTGTCGATGTGTATTCAAGGCTTCCCGGAGATAATCTCACCTCTATCAGTAGACATTGAACTCAGAATAAACTATGTCTTGCTTTCATTTTAATTCCAGCATTCATGTTCCATTTCTGCTTTGTTAGGTTTCAATGAAACACATATTGATGGTGTAGCATTGACAGTGACCTGAGGCCCGTTCATTGACAGTGACCTGAGGCCTGAGGCCTGTTCATTGACAGTGACCTGAGTCCTGTTCATTGACAGTGACCAGAGACCTGAGGCCTGTTCATTGACAGTGACCTGAGACCTGAGGCCTGTTCATTGACAGAGGCCTGTTCATTGACAGTGACCTGAGGCCTGAGGCCTGTTCATTGACAGTGACCTGAGGCCCATTCATTGACAGTGACCTGAGGCCCGTTCATTGACAGTGACCTGAGGCCCGTTCATTGACAGTGACCTGAGGCCCGTTCATTGACAGTGACCTGAGGCCTGTTCATTGACAGTGACCTGAGACATGAGGCCTGTTCATTGACAGTGACCTGAGGCCTGTTCATTGACAGTGACCTGAGGCCCGTTCATTGACAGTGACCTGAGGCCCGTTCATTGACAGTGACCTGAGGCCCGTTCATTGACAGTGACCTGAGGCCCGTTCATTGACAGTGACCTGAGACCCGTTCATTGACAGTGACCTGAGGCCCGTTCATTGACAGTGACCTGAGGCCCGTTCATTGACAGTGACCTGAGGCCCGTTCATTGACAGTGACCTGAGGCCCGTTCATTGACAGTGACCTGAGGCCCGTTCATTGACAGTGACCTGAGGCCCGTTCATTGACAGTGACCTGAGGCCCGTTCATTGACAGTGACCTGAGGCCCGTTCATTGACAGTGACCTGAGGCCCATTCATTGACAGTGACCTGAGGCCCGTTCATTGACAGTGACCTGAGGCCCGTTCATTGACAGTGACCTGAGACCTGAGGCCTGTTCATTGACAGTGACCTGAGGCCTGTTCATTGACAGTGACCTGAGACCTGTTCATTGACAGTGACCTGAAGCCTGAGGCCTGTTCATTGACAGTGACCTGAGGCCTGTTCATTGACAGTGACCTGAGGCCTGTTCATTGACAGTGACCTGAGGCCTGTTCATTGACAGTGACCTGAGGCCTGTTCATTGACAGTGACCTGAGTTCTGGTCAATGTTAAATGAATGCTCGTACCATAAGCACAGCAGAGGCGTGGTCCGAGGTCTGGGCGTACGAAGAAGCTGGGTAGATGAGAGGCCAGGTTGAGGTTCCCTTCAGGGTCACAATACTCAGGCAGGGGCAGATTCCTCATCAGGTCATCATACCTAGACAAGACCAGACCAGACCAGACAGACACACAGAGAGAAAACAGCAAGAGAAAGCGTTATATAGCTGGATCTACTTGACCTACAAGACAGTGTTACATAGCTGGATCTACTGGATCTACTAGACAGTGTGATATAGCTGGATCTACTGGATCTACTAGACTGGCCCCCCAATGGTGGAACAAACTCCCTCACGACGCCAGGACAGCGGAGTCAATCACCACCTTCCGGAGACACCTGAAACCCCACCTCTTTAAGGAATACCTAGGATAGGATAAAGTAATCCTTCTCACCCCCCTTAAAAGATTTAGATGCACTATTGTAAAGTGGCTCTTCCACTGGATGTCATAAGGTGAACGCACCAATTTGTAAGTCGCTCTGGATAAGAGCGTCTGCTAAATGACTTAAATGTAATGTAATGTAATGTAATGTAAATATATAGCTGGATCTACTAGACAGTACATAGCTGGATCTACTGGATCTACTAGACAGTGTTATATAGCTAATGTACTAGACAGTGTGATATAGCTGGATCACTAGGACAGTGTTATATAGCTGGATCTACTAGGACAGTGTTATATTATACCTGGATCTACTGGATCTACTAGACAGTATTATATAGCTGGATCTACTAGACAGTGTTATACCTGGATCTACTGGATCTACTAGACAGTATTATATAGCTGGATCTACTAGACAGTATATATAGCTGTTATATATCTGGATCTACTAGACAGTGTGATATAGCTGGATCTACTAGATGTTATATAGCTGGATCTACTAGACAGTGTTATATAAAGCTGGATCTACTAGACAGTGTTATATAGCTGATCTACTTGACCTACAAGACAGTGTTACATAGCTGGATCTACTGGATCTACTAGACAGTGTTATATAGCTGATCTACTAGACAGTGTTATATAGCGGATCTACTAGACAGTGTTACATAGCTGATCTACTGGATCTACTAGACAATGATATAGCTTGATCTACTAGACAGTGTTATATAGCTGGATCTACTAGATAGTGTTATATAGCTGATCTACTAGACAGTGTTATATAGCTGGATCTACTGGATCTACTAGACAGTGTTATATAGCTGATCTACTAGACAGTGTTATATAGCTGGATCTACTGGATCTACTAGACAGTTATATAGCTGACCTACTAGACAGTGTTATATAGCTGGATATACTGGATCTACTAGACAGTGTTATATAGCTGGATCTACTAGACAGGTGTTATATAGCTGGATCTACTAGACAGTGTTATATAGCTGATCTACTGGATCTACTAGACAGGTTATATAACTGGATCTACTAGACAGTGTGATATAGCTGATCTACTAGACAGTGTTATATAGCTGGATCTACTAGACAGTTATATAGCTGGATCTACTGGATCTACTAGACAGTGTTATATAGCTGGACCTACTAGACAGTGTTATATAGCTGGATCTACTGGATCTACTAGACAGGGTTATATAGCTGACCTACTAGATCTACTAGACAGTGTTAAAGGATCTACTGGATCTATCTACTATGTACTAGACAGTGTGATATAGCTGATCTACTAGACAGTGTTTATATACCTGGATCTACTAGACAGGATCTACTACTGGATCACTAGACAGTATTATATAGCTGGATCTACTAGACAGTGTTATATACCTGGATCTACTGATCTACTAGACAGTATTATATAGCTGGATCTACTGTGACAGTGTTATATATAACTGGATCTACTAGACAGTAGTGGATCTACTAGACAGTTATATATCTGGATCTACTAGACAGTGTGATATAGCTGATCTACTAGACAGTGTGATATAGCTGATCTACTAGACAGTGTGATATAGCTGGATCTACTAGACAGTGGATATAGCTGGATCTACTAGACAGTGTTATATAGCTGGATCTACTAGACAGTGTGATATAGCTGGATCTACTAGGACAGTGTTATATAGCATCTACTAGACAGTGTTATATAGCTGGATCTACTAGACAGTGTTATATAGTTGATCTACTGGATCTACTAGACAGTGTTATATAGCTGATCTGCTTGACCTACAAGACAGTGTTACATAGCTGATCTACTGATCTACTAGACAGTGTTATATAGCTGGATCTACTAGATAGTGTTATAGCTGATCTACTAGACAGTGTTATATAGCTTTTGATCTACTAGACAGTGTTATAAGAAGGATCTACTGATCTACTAGACAGTGTTATATAGTTGGATCTACTGGATCTACTAGACAGTGTTATATAGCTGGATCTACTAGACAGATAGTGATATAGCTGGATCTACTAGACAGTGTGATATAGCTGGATCTACTAGACAGTGTTATATAGCTGGATCTACTGGATCTACTAGACAGTGTTATATAGCTGGATGTACTAGACAGTGTGATATAGCTGGATCTACTAGACAGTGTTATATAGCTGGATCTACTAGACAGTGTTATATACCTGGATCTACTGGATCTACTAGACAGTATTATATAGCTGGATCTACTAGACAGTGTTATATACCTGGATCTACTGGATCTACTAGACAGTATTATATAGCTGGATCTACTAGACAGTGTTATATACCTGGATCTACTGGATCTACTAGACAGTATTATATAGCTGGATCTAGTAGACAGTGTGATATAGCTGGATCTACTAGACAGTGTGATATAGCTGGATCTACTAGACAGTGTGATATAGCTGGATCTACTAGACAGTGTTATATAGCTGGATCTACTAGACAGTGTTATATAGCTGGATCTACTAGACAGTGTTATATAGCTGGATCTACTGGATCTACTGGATCTACTAGACAGTGTTATATAGCTGGATCTACTGAGACAGAGTGTTACATGGATCACTGGATCTACTAGACAGTGTTATATAGCTGGATCTACTAGACAGTGTTATATAGCTGGATCTACTAGACAGTGTTATATAGCTGGATCTACTGGACACTGCTAGACAGTGGATATAGCTGGATCTACTAGACAGTGTTATATAGCTGGATCTACTAGACAGTGTTATATAGCTGGATCTACTGGATCTACTAGACAGTGTTATATAGCTGGATCTACTTGACCTACAAGACAGTGTTACATAGCTGGATCTACTAGACAGTGTTATATAGCTGGATCTACTAGACAGTGTTATATAGCTGGATCTACTGGATCTACTAGACAGTGTTATATAGCTGGATCTACTAGACAGTGTTATATAGCTGGATCTACTGGATCTACTAGACAGTGTGATATAGCTGGATCTACTAGACAGTGTTATATAGCTGGATCTACTAGACAGTGTTATATAGCTGGATCTACTAGACAGTGTTATATAGCTGGATCTACTAGACAGTGTTATATAGCTGGATCTACTAGACAGTGTTATATAGCTGGATCTACTAGACAGTGTTATATAGCTGGATCTACTGGATCTACTAGACAGTGTTATATAGCTGGATCTACTTGACCTACAAGACAGTGTTACATAGCTGGATCTACTGGATCTACTAGACAGTGTTATATAGCTGGATCTACTAGACAGTGTTATATAGCTGGATCTACTGGATCTACTAGACAGTGTGATATAGCTGGATCTACTAGACAGTGTTATATAGCTGGATCTACTAGACAGTGTTATATAGCTGGATCTACTAGACAGTGTTATATAGCTGGATCTACTAGACAGTGTTATATAGCTGGATCTACTGGATCTACTAGACAGTGTTATATAGCTGGATCTACTAGACAGTGTTATATAGCTGGATCTACTGGATCTACTAGACAGTGTTATATAGCTGGATCTACTAGACAGTGTTATATAGCTGGATCTACTAGACAGTGTTATATAGCTGGATCTACTGGATCTACTAGACAGTGTTATATAGCTGGATCTACTTGACCTACAAGACAGTGTTACATAGCTGGATCTACTGGATCTACTAGACAGTGTTATATAGCTGGATCTACTAGACAGTGTTATATAGCTGGATCTACTAGACAGTGTTATATAGCTGGATCTACTGGATCTACTAGACAGTGTGATATAGCTGGATCTACTAGACAGTGTTATATAGCTGGATCTACTAGACAGTGTTATATAGCTGGATCTACTAGACAGTGTTATATAGCTGGATCTACTGGATCTACTAGACAGTGTTATATAGCTGGATCTACTGGATCTACTAGACAGTGTGATATAGCTGGATCTACTAGACAGTGTGATATAGCTGGATCTACTAGACAGTGTTATATAGCTGGATCTACTAGACAGTGTTATATAGCTGGATCTACTAGACAGTGTGATATAGCTGGATCTACTAGACAGTGTTATATAGCTGGATCTACTAGACAGTGTTATATAGCTGGATCTACTGGATCTACTAGACAGTGTTATATAGCTGGATCTACTTGACCTACAAGACAGTGTTACATAGCTGGATCTACTGGATCTACTAGACAGTGTTATATAGCTGGATCTACTAGACAGTGTTATATAGCTGGATCTACTGGATCTACTAGACAGTGTGATATAGCTGGATCTACTAGACAGTGTTATATAGCTGGATCTACTAGACAGTGTTATATAGCTGGATCTACTAGACAGTGTTATATAGCTGGATCTACTAGACAGTGTTATATAGCTGGATCTACTGGATCTACTAGACAGTGTTATATAGCTGGATCTACTGGATCTACTAGACAGTGTTATATAGCTGGATCTACTGGATCTACTAGACAGTGTTATATAGCTGGACCTACTAGACAGTGTTATATAGCTGGATCTACTGGATCTACTAGACAGTGTTATATAGCTGGATCTACTAGACAGTGTTATATAGCTGGATCTACTGAATCTACTAGACAGGGTTATATAACTGGATCTACTGGATCTACTAGACAGTGTTATATAGCTGGATCTACTGGATCTACTAGACAGTGTTATATAGCTGGATCTACTAGACAGTGTTATATAGCTGGATCTACTAGACAGTGTTATATAGCTGGATCTACTGGATCTACTAGAC
>NW_027039815.1:0-43207 GCF_034236695.1 Oncorhynchus nerka | reverse complement strand
AATCCATTTTAATGGAAAATGTAAAACCCTTTGAACTTCAATGTACAAAGCATATAACACTTGCACTTTTAAAATTACAAATTGAAGCAAGCCATGTTTTAAAAAATACATCAGTGAATGTATATATGTATATATTTACACAATTGTTATCGTTTAAACGTCAAATTTGAATAAATTATTTTTGTGTGTAAATGTCTCCATTTTACAGTGAATACTTCTTAATGAAATGCTGAAGTGTATTATTCATTTAGTCTTTTTTTTTACATAATACAACTGTACTGCGGTTTCATACAATAGAATAGTTTGGCGGTTGGTTTTAAAAGATATGGCATGAGGACGATTCAGCAGCGACTCCCAGAGTTCTCGGCGACAGCTGAAGTCGGTTTCCTCACAGTAACTGTCTCAGTGTAGGAAGCGGCATCCGTCTCACAACTCATCATTTAGCAAACTGTACAAGTCACATTTACATTTGATCTAGAACATCATTTACAACTCCTATAAAATAAATACATCATTTTCACAGAAACAATATACAACCGTTTGAAAGAAAACAATGAACTAAACAAACAAAAGGAAAACAGGAAGAAACAGAGAACAGAAGGTTCCAGAACAGCAGTCAGAGCTGTGAGAACAGAAGGTTCCAGAACAGCAGTCAGAGCTGTGAGAACAGAAGGTTCCAGAACAGCAGTCAGAGCTGTGAGAACAGAAGGTTCCAGAACAGCAGTCAGAGCTGTGAGAACAGAAGGTTCCAGAACAGCAGTCAGAGCTGTGAGAACAGAAGGTTCCAGAACAGCAGTCAGAGCTGTGAGAACAGAAGGTTCCAGAACAGCAGTCAGAGCTGAGAACAGAAGGTTCCAGAACAGCAGTCAGAGCTGTGAGAACAGAAGGTTCCAGAACAGCAGTCAGAGCTGTGAGAACAGAATTCTACAGAACACAGTCAGAGTTCTCCTGATGCTGTGAACAGGTTCCAGGTGATGCTGTGCTGTGATGCTGCTGAACTCAGTATCCTGATGCTGCTGTGGTCAGTATCCTGATGCTGCTGTGGTCAGTATCCTGATGCTGCTGTGGTTAGTATCCTGATGCTGGGTATTGATGCTGTTGTGGTCAGTATCCTGATGCTGGTCAGTATCCTGATGCTGTGTAGTGATGCTGGTCAGTAACATGTAGTTTTAGTGTGTTGTAGTGTGTTCTGCTGTTGTGGTTAGTGTCAGTGTGTATATATCTGTTCCAGGCTGAAGGAAGATGTCTCAGAGAGGGAGGAGCCAGAGAGGTTGGCGCCAGAGAGGGTGGCGCCAGAGAGGGTGGCGCCAGAGAGGGAGGAGCCAGATAGGGAGGAGCCAGAGAGACTACGGGTCAGGAGTTCTCTTCCTCCTCCTGGCTGTACCTCCTCAGCGACGTCAATGCATCCTTCACAGAGTGGAACAAGATGTTCTTTACCTGGGGAGAGGACAGAGAGGAGAGGTTAAACAGGAGGGAGAGGACAGAGAGAGACGGAGAGGACAGAGAGGAGAGGTCAAACAGGAGGGAGAGAAAACCATGTCATTAGTACCATGGAAGGACATTGTATAGAGCAGGGCAAAACATACAGATGTCTGAGTTTGGGTGGACGAGAAGTTGAGCTTCACCAGAGAGAACCTTGTCTCTGTATTGAGTTGTATTACTGACACAAAGCCTGTTTCTCCTTCGCTCCCAGAAGAGAGCTCCTTCGTTGTCTCTATATTGAGTTGTATTACTGACACAAAGCCTGTTTCTCCTTCGCTCCCAGAGAGCTCCTTCGTTGTCTCTATATTGAGTTGTATTACTGACACAAAGCCTGTTTCTCCTTCGCTCCCAGAGAGCTCCTTCGTTGTCTCTATATTGAGTTGTATTACTGACACAAAGCCTGTTTCTCCTTCGCTCCCAGAGAGCTCCTTCGTTGTACTTGTCTCTATATTGAGTTGTATTACTGACACAAAGCCTGTTTCTCCTTCGCTCCCAGAGAGCTCCTTCGTTGTCTCTATATTGAGTTGTATTACCGACACAAAGCCTGTTTCTCCTTCGCTCCCAGAGAGCTCCTTCGTTGTCTCTATATTGAGTTGTATTACTGACACAAAGCCTGTTTCTCCTTCGCTCCCAGAGAGCTCCTTCGTTGTCTCTATATTGAGTTGTATTACTGACACAAAGCCTGTTTCTCCTTCGCTCCCAGAGAGCTCCTTCGTTGTCTCTATATTGAGTTGTATTACTGACACAAAGCCTGTTTCTCCTTCGCTCCCAGAGAGCTCCTTCGTTGTCTCTATATTGAGTTGTATTACTGACACAAAGCCTGTTTCTCCTTCGCTCCCAGAGAGCTCCTTCGTTGTCTCTATATTGAGTTGTATTACTGACACAAAGCCTGTTTCTCCTTCGCTCCCAGAGAGCTCCTTCGTTGTCTCTATATTGAGTTGTATTACTGACACAAAGCCTGTTTCTCCTTCGCTCCCAGAGAGCTCCTTCGTTGTCTCTATATTGAGTTGTATTACTGACACAAAGCCTGTTTCTCCTTCGCTCCCAGAGAGCTCCTTCGTTGTCTCTATATTGAGTTGTATTACTGACACAAAGCCTGTTTCTCCTTCGCTCCCAGAGAGCTCCTTCGTTGTACTTGTCTCTATATTGAGTTGTATTACTGACACAAAGCCTGTTTCTCCTTCGCTCCCAGAGAGCTCCTTCGTTGTACTTGTCTCTATATTGAGTTGTATTACTGACACAAAGCCTGTTTCTCCTTCGCTCCCAGAGAGCTCCTTCGTTGTCTCTATATTGAGTTGTATTACTGACACAAAGCCTGTTTCTCCTTCGCTCCCAGAGAGCTCCTTCGTTGTCTCTATATTGAGTTGTATTACTGACACAAAGCCTGTTTCTCCTTCGCTCCCAGAAGAGAGCTCCTTCGTTGTACTTGTCTCTGTTTTGTACCGTGGTGACACTATGTCCACCGCCTTCAGAAAATATTCAAACCCCTCGGCTTATCCACATTCTGTTGTGTTACAGGCCTGAATTCAAAATGGATTCTCACCCATCTACACACAATACCCCATCATGTTACAGTGAAAATATGTTTTTAGGAATTTCTGCAAATGTATTAAAAATGAAATACAGAAATCTAATTTACATAAGTATCAACACCCCCTGAGTCAATACTCGGTAGAATCACCTTTGGCAGCGATTAGAGCGGAGAGTCTTTCTGGGTAATTCTCTGAGAGCTTTTTCCAAACCTGATTTATGTAACATTTGGCCCATTATTCTTGTCAAAGTTCTTCAAGCTCTGTCAAATGAGTTGTTGATCATTGTCAGACATCCATTTTCAGGTCTTGCCGTAGATTTAAGTCAAAACTCTAAGTAGGCAAGTCAGGAATATTCAATGTTGTCTTGGTAAGCAACTCCAGTGTAGATTTGGCCTTGTTTTAGGTGTCCTGCTGAAAGGTGAAGCAGACTGAACCAGGTTATTGTCCTGTTGAAAGGTGAATTCATCTCCCAGTGTCTGGTGGAAAGCAGACTGAACCAGGTTATTGTCCTGCTGAAATGTGAATTCATCTCCCAGTGTCTGGTGGAAAGCAGACTGAACCAGGTTTTTGTCCTGCTGAAATGTGAATTCATCTCCCACTGTCTGGTGGAAAGCAGACAACCAGGTTTTTGCCTGTGCTTAGCTCAATTTCATTTTTTTTATCCTGAAAAACTCCCTAGTCCTTCCCGATGACAAGCATACCCCTAACATGACGCAGCCACCACAATGCATGAAAATATGAAGAGTGTTACTCAGTGATGTGTTGGATTTGCACCAAACGTAACAGTTTGTATTCAGGACATAAAGTTAATTTCTTTGCAGTATTTCTTTATTGGCTTGTTGCAAACAGGATGCATGTTTTGGAATATTTGTATTCTGTACAGGCTTCCTTCTTTTCACTCTGTCATTTAGGTTAGTATTGTGGAGTAACTACTATGTTGTTGATCCATCCTCAGTTTTCTCCTGTCACAGCCATTAAACTCTGTAACTGTTTTAAAGTCACCATTGGCCTCATGGTAAAATCCCTGAGTGGTTTCCTTCTTCTCCAACTGAGTTAGTAAGGACGCCTGTATCTTGGTAGTGACTGGGTATATTGATACCATGCTCCATGATATACAATGTCTTTTCCCATCTACCAATAGGTGCCCTTCTTCCTGAGGCAATGGAAAACCTCCATGTTCTTTGTGTTTGAATCTGTGTTTAAAATGATGAAGTATTTTGACACAAAATCTCAATTGAATCCATTTTAAATTCAGGCTGTAACACAACAAAATGTGGAAAAGTCAAGGGGTGTGAATAATTTCTGAAGGCCCTGTATGTAGAGAACATTAAAAGGGCATTCTGTGATTCAAACAATAAAGTAGTTCATTTTAAGTCCTAATATGGATGTATCAATGTCAGATTGTCACTTTAAAGGGAAACGCATTGAGATGAGAACAGGAGAGGACAGGAGTTCGTCACAGCAAACCCACCTGTAGTTTATCTTCGTAGTTGGGCTCTTCTCTGGAGGATCTCAGTTCCTGTGTCAGGTGGAAGGAGTGGAATACATGCTCTGGAGACACAAAGTCATTTATCACCTGGACACAACTGTGAAGGTTCTGCACCTGTCAGAGGGGAGGGGGAGAGGAGAGAGAAGGGGGGAGGAGAGAGAAGGGGGAGAGGAGAGAGAGAAGGGGAGGGAGAGAGAGAGAAGGGGAGGGGAGAGAGAGAAGAGGGAGAGAGAGAAGAGAAGGGGAGAGGAGAGAGAAGGGGGAGAGAAAGGGAGGGGGAGAGAAAGGGGGGAGGGAGGGGGAGAGAGAAGGGGAGAAAGAAGTGGAGAGAGGGGGGGGAGAAAGAAGTGGAGAGAGGGAGGGGGGGAGAGAGGGAGGGGAGAGAGAAGTGGAGAGAGGGAGGGGGAGAGAGAAGTGGAGAGAGAGGGAGGGGAGAGAGAAGTGGAGAGAGAGGGAGGGGAGAGAGAAGGGGAGAGAGGGAGGGGGAGAGAGAGGGAGAGAGAGGGAGGGGGAGGAGAAGGGGAGAGAGGGAGGGGAGAGAGAAGGGAGAGAGGAGAGGGGGGGAGAGAGAGGGGGGAGAGAGAGGAGGGGGAGAGAAGGGGGAGAGAGAGGGAGGGGGAGAGAGAAGGGAGAGAGAGGGAGAGGGGAGAGAGAGAAGGGAGAGAAGGGAGAGAGAGGGAGGGGGAGAGAGAAGGGGGAGAGAAGGGAGGGGGAGAGAGAAGGGGGAGAGAGAGGGAGGGGAGAGAGAAGGGAGAGAGAGGGAGGGGAGAGAGGAGTGAGAACATGTAGCTAGAAGGCAGGAGTTCCAACAGAACAGAGCAGAGTGGCAGTAGGCTCTCCTCTTATCTGACTAGTTCAATATAACACCTACAAGGCAATCTGGACATCTACTATACTGGTACAGCAGACTACAGAAACAAGATAAGAAGAGGGAGAGACCGAAAGAGAGGGGGAGAGAGAGAGACGTAAAGACAGAGAGAGAAGTATAACATGAGGCCAACACAAGGTGGGACAGGTACTAAGGGGATATGTGATCAGGTTTCAGTGGATGTCAGTCCTGGTCCTGGGGAACCCAAGGGGACAGAGACAGCAGAGCCATGTCTACTGTATCAGTGGTTGTCAGTCCTGGTCCTGGGGAACCCAAGGGGACAGAGACAGCAGAGCCATGTCTACTGTATCAGTGGTTGTCAGTCCTGGTCCTGGGGAACCCAAGGGGACAGAGACAGTAGTCATGTCTACTGTATCAGTGGTTGTCAGTCCTGGTCCTGGGGAACCCAAGGGGACAGAGACAGCAGAGTCATGTCTACTGTATCAGTGGTTGTCAGTCCTGGTCCTGGGGAACCCAAGGGGACAGAGACAGCAGAGCCATGTCTACTGTATCAGTGGTTGTCAGTCCTGGTCCTGGGGAACCCAAGGGGACAGAGACAGCAGAGTCATGTCTACTGTATCAGTGGTTGTCAGTCCTGGTCCTGGGGAACCCAAGGGGACAGAGACAGCAGAGTCATGTCTACTGTATCAGTGGTTGTCAGTCCTGGTCCTGGGGAACCCAGGGGACAGAGACAGCAGAGTCATGTCTACTGTATCAGTGGTTGTCAGTCCTGGGGAACCCAAGGGGACAGAGACAGCAGAGCCATGTCTACTGTATCAGTGGTTGTCAAGCAGAGCCATGTCTACTGTATCAGTGGTTGTCAGTCCTGGTCCTGGGGAACCCAAGGGGACAGAGACAGCAGAGTCATGTCTACTGTATCAGTGGTTGTCAGTCCTGTGAACCCAAGGGGACAGAGACAGTAGTCATGTCTACTGTATCAGTGGTTGTCAGTCCTGGTCCTGGGGAACCCAAGGGGACAGAGACAGCAGAGCCATGTCTACTGTATCAGTGGTTGTCAGTCCTGGTCCTGGGGAACCCAAGGGGACAGAGACAGCAGAGTCATGTCTACTGTATCAGTGGTTGTCAGTCCTGGGGAACCCAAGGGGACAGAGACAGCAGAGTCATGTCTACTGTATCAGTGGTTGTCAGTCCTGGGGAACCCAAGGGGACAGAGACAGCAGAGCCATGTCTACTGTATCAGTGGTTGTCAGTCCTGGGGAACCCAAGGGGACAGAGACAGCAGAGTCATGTCTACTGTATCAGTGGTTGTCAGTCCTGGGGAACCCAAGGGGACAGAGACAGCAGAGCCATGTCTACTGTATCAGTGGTTGTCAGTCCTGGTCCTGGGGAACCCAAGGGGACAGAGACAGCAGAGTCATGTCTACTGTATCAGTGGTTGTCAGTCCTGGGGAACCCAAGGGGACAGAGACAGCAGAGTCATGTCTACTGTATCAGTGGTTGTCAGTCCTGGGAACCCAGGGGACACAGCAGAGCCATGTCTACTGTATCAGTGGTTGTCAGTCCTGGGGAACCCAAGGGGACAGAGACAGCAGAGTCATGTCTACTGTATCAGTGGTTGTCAGTCCTGGGGAACCCAAGGGGACAGAGACAGCAGAGCCATGTCTACTGTATCAGTGGTTGTCAGTCCTGGTCCTGGGGAACCCAAGGGGACAGAGACAGCAGAGTCATGTCTACTGTATCAGTGGTTGTCAGTCCTGTGAACCCAAGGGGACAGAGACAGTAGTCATGTCTACTGTATCAGTGGTTGTCAGTCCTGGTCCTGGGGAACCCAAGGGGACAGAGACAGCAGAGTCATGTCTACTGTATCAGTGGTTGTCAGTCCTGGTCCTGGGGAACCCAAGGGGACAGAGACAGCAGAGTCATGTCTACTGTATCAGTGGTTGTCAGTCCTGGGGAACCCAAGGGGACAGAGACAGCAGAGTCATGTCTACTGTATCAGTGGTTGTCAGTCCTGGGGAACCCAAGGGGACAGAGACAGCAGAGTCATGTCTACTGTATCAGTGGTTGTCAGTCCTGGTCCTGGGGAACCCAAGGGGACAGAGACAGCAGAGCCATGTCTACTGTATCAGTGGTTGTCAGTCCTGGTCCTGGGAACCCAAGGGGACAGAGACAGCAGAGTCATGTCTACTGTATCAGTGGTTGTCAGTCCTGGTCCTGGGGAACACAAGGGGACAGAGACAGCAGAGTCATGTCTACTGTATCAGTGGTTGTTAGTCCTGGTCCTGGGAACCCAAGGGGACAGAGACAGCAGAGTCATGTCTACTGTATCAGTGGTTGTCAGTCCTGGTCCTGGGAACCCAAGGGGACAGAGACAGTAGTCATGTCTACTGTATCAGTGGTTGTCAGTCCTGGTCCTGGGGAACCCAAGGGGACATAGACAGCAGAGTCATGTCTACTGTATCAGTGGTTGTCAGTCCTGGGGAACCCAAGGGGACAGAGACAGCAGAGCCATGTCTACTGTATCAGTGGTTGTCAGTCCTGGTCCTGGGGAACCCAAGGGGACAGAGACAGCAGAGTCATGTCTACTGTATCAGTGGTTGTCAGTCCTGGTCCTGGGAACCCAAGGGGACAGAGACAGCAGAGCCATGTCTACTGTATCAGTGGTTGTCAGTCCTGTGAACCCAAGGGGACAGAGACAGTAGTCATGTCTACTGTATCAGTGGTTGTCAGTCCTGGTCCTGGGGAACCCAAGGGGACAGAGACAGTAGTCATGTCTACTGTATCAGTGGTTGTTAGTTCTGGTCCTGGGGAACCCAAGGGGACAGAGACAGCAGAGTCATGTCTACTGTATCAGTGGATGTCAGTCCTGGTCCTGGGGAACCCAAGGGGACAGAGACAGCAGAGTCATGTCTACTGTATCAGTGGTTGTCAGTCCTGGGGAACCCAAGGGGACAGAGACAGCAGAGTCATGTCTACTGTATCAGTGGTTGTCAGTCCTGGGGAACCCAAGGGGACAGAGACAGCAGAGTCATGTCTACTGTATCAGTGGTTGTCAGTCCTGGTCCTGGGGAACCCAAGGGGACAGAGACAGCAGAGTCATGTCTACTGTATCAGTGGTTGTCAGTCCTGGGGAACCCAAGGGGACAGAGACAGCAGAGTCATGTCTACTGTATCAGTGGTTGTCAGTCCTGGGGAACCCAAGGGGGCAGAGACAGCAGAGTCATGTCTACTGTATCAGTGGTTGTCAGTCCTGGGGAACCCAAGGGGACAGAGACAGCAGAGTCATGTCTACTGTATCAGTGGTTGCCAGTCCTGGTCCTGGGGAACCCAAGGGGACAGAGACAGCAGAGCCATGTCTACTGTATCAGTGGTTGTCAGTCCTGGTCCTGGGAACCCAAGGGGACAGAGACAGCAGAGTCATGTCTACTGTATCAGTGGTTGTCAGTCCTGGTCCTGGGGAACACAAGGGGACAGAGACAGCAGAGTCATGTCTACTGTATCAGTGGTTGTTAGTCCTGGTCCTGGGAACCCAAGGGGACAGAGACAGCAGAGTCATGTCTACTGTATCAGTGGTTGTCAGTCCTGGTCCTGGGAACCCAAGGGGACAGAGACAGTAGTCATGTCTACTGTATCAGTGGTTGTCAGTCCTGGTCCTGGGGAACCCAAGGGGACATAGACAGCAGAGTCATGTCTACTGTATCAGTGGTTGTCAGTCCTGGGGAACCCAAGGGGACAGAGACAGCAGAGCCATGTCTACTGTATCAGTTGTTGTCAGTCCTGGTCCTGGGGAACCCAAGGGGACAGAGACAGCAGAGTCATGTCTACTGTATCAGTGGTTGTCAGTCCTGGTCCTGGGAACCCAAGGGGACAGAGACAGCAGAGCCATGTCTACTGTATCAGTGGTTGTCAGTCCTGTGAACCCAAGGGGACAGAGACAGTAGTCATGTCTACTGTATCAGTGGTTGTCAGTCCTGGTCCTGGGGAACCCAAGGGGACAGAGACAGTAGTCATGTCTACTGTATCAGTGGTTGTCAGTCCTGGTCCTGGGGAACCCAAGGGGACAGAGACAGCAGAGTCATGTCTACTGTATCAGTGGATGTCAGTCCTGGTCCTGGGGAACCCAAGGGGACAGAGACAGCAGAGTCATGTCTACTGTATCAGTGGTTGTCAGTCCTGGTCCTGGGGAACACAAGGGGACAGAGACAGCAGAGTCATGTCTACTGTATCAGTGGTTGTCAGTCCTGGTCCTGGGGAACCCAAGGGGACAGAGACAGCAGAGTCATGTCTACTGTATCAGTGGATGTCAGTCCTGGTCCTGGGAACCCAGGGGACAGAGACAGCAGAGTCATGTCTACTGTATCAGTGGATGTCAGTCCTGGTCCTGGGGAACCCAAGGGGACAGAGACAGCAGAGTCATGTCTACTGTATCAGTGGTTGTCAGTCCTGGTCCTGGGGAACCCAAGGGGACAGAGACAGCAGAGTCATGTCTACTGTATCAGTGGTTGTCAGTCCTGGTCCTGGGGAACCCAAGGGGACAGAGACAGCAGAGTCATGTCTACTGTATCAGTGGTTGTCAGTCCTGGTCCTGGGAACCCAAGGGGACAGAGACAGCAGAGTCATGTTGTTGTCATGTGTGTTGTTGTCATGTTGTGTTGTTGTCATGTTGTGTTGCTGCCATGTTGTTGTCATGTTGTGTTGTTGCCATGTTGTCATGTTGTGTTGCTACCATGTTCTGTTGTTGCCATGTGTTGCTACCATGTTGTTGTCATGTTGTGTTGTTGTCATGTTGTGTTGCTGCCATGTTGTGTTGCTGCCATGTTGTGTTGCTGCCATGTTGTTGTCATGTTGTGTTGTTGCCATGTTGTCATGTTGTGTTGCTACCATGTTGTGTTGTTGCCATGTGTTGTTGCCATGTTGTTGTCATGTTGTGTTGCTGCCATGTTGTTGTCATGCTGTGTTGTTGTCATGTTGTGTTGTCATGTTGTTGTCATGTTGTGTTGTTGTCATGTTGTGTTGTTGCCATGTTGTTGTCATGTTGTGTTGTTGTCATGTTGTGTTGTTGCCATGTTGTTGTCATGTTGTGTTGCTACCATGTTGTGTTGTTGCCATGTGTTGTTGTCATGTTGTGTTGTTGCTATGTGTTGTTGCCATGTTGTTGTCATGTTGTGTTGTTGCCATGTTGTTGTCATGTTGTCATGTTGTGTTGTTGTCATGTTGTTGTCATGTTGTGTTGTTGTCATGTTGTTGTGTTGTTGTCATGTTGTTGTCATGTGTTGTTGTCATGTTGTGTTGTTGCCATGTTGTTGTCATGTTGTGTTGTTGTCATGTTGTTGTCATGTTGTGTTGTTGTCATGTTGTTGTCATGTGTTATTGCCATGTGTTGCTACCATGTTGTGTTGTTGTCATGTGTTGCTGCCATGTTGTGTTGATACCATGTTGTTGTCATGTTGTGTTGTTGTCATGTGTTGCTGCCATGTTGTGTTGATACCATGTTGTTGTCATGTTGTTGCCATGTTGTTGTCATGTTGTGTTGTTGTCATGTTGTTGTCATGTTGTGTTGTTGTCATGTTGTGTTGTTGCCATGTTGTTGTCATGTTGTGTTGTTGTCATGTTGTTGTCATGTTGTGTTGTTGTCATGTTGTGTTGTTGCCATGTTCAAACTAAATCTACCAGAGGTACCTGGTGCAGCGCCCCGGCAGGGATGAGGACAGAGTCCCCCAGGAACTGAACCACGGTCAAGCCCTGCACATCATGCTCCTCCCACAGACGCTGACGCAACTTCCTGCTCAGGTACCAGCCCGGCTCTCTGATTGGGTCGTGCTCTGATGAAATCTCCGCCCCCTGCTCCTTAGCAACCTGCTGACAACACATGAAGAACACACAGCTAAGATTATACAAAGAAACTACACAGGAGAGGTTAGACTGATGAGCTAATTCAGACGGACGGACGGACAGACGGACAGGCAAACCTGATGGAGGAGGACATCAGTAGAACAGACAACACAGATTCAGGACAGGACCAGGTCAGGTTCAGGGCAGGACCAGATCAGAATCAGGACAGGACCAGGCCAGATTCAGGACCAGGTCAGATTCAGACAGGACCAGGTCAGATTCAGGACAGCACCAGGTCAGATTCAGGACAGGACCAGGTCAGATTCAGGACAGGACCAGGTCAGATTCAGGACAGGACCAGGTCAGATTCAGGACAGGACCAGGTCAGATTCAGGACAGGACCAGGTCAGATTCAGGACAGCACCAGGTCAGATTTAGGATAGGACCAGGTCAAATTCAGGACAGCACCAGGTCAGATTCAGGACAGCACCAGGTCAGATTCAGGACAGCACCAGGTCAGATTCAGGACAGGACCAGGTCAGATTCAGGACAGGACCAGGTCAGAATCAGGACAGGACCAGGTCAGATTCAGGACAGCACCAGGTCAGATTCAGGACAGCACTAGGTCAGATTCAGGACAGCACCAGGTCAGATTCAGGACAGCACCAGGTCAGATTCAGGACAGCACCAGGTTAGATTCAGGACAGGACCAGGTCAGATTCAGGACCAGACCAGGTCAGATTCAGGACAGCACCAGGTCAGATTCAGGACAGGACCAGGTCAGATTCAGGACAGGACCAGGTCAGAATCAGGACAGGACCAGGTCAGATTCAGGACAGCACGAGGTCAGATTCAGGACAGCACGAGGTCAGATTCAGGACAGCACCAGGTCAGATTCAGGACAGCACCAGGTCAGATTCAGGACAGCACCAGGTCAGATTCAGGACAGGACCAGGTCAGATTCAGGACAGGACCAGGTCAGATTCAGGACAGGACCAGGTCAGAATCAGGACAGGACCAGGTCAGATTCAGGACAGCACCAGGTCAGATTCAGGACAGCACCAGGTCAGATTCAGGACAGCACCAGGTCAGATTCAGGACAGCACCAGGTCAGAGTCAGGACCAGGTCAGAATCAGGACAGGACCAGGTCAGATTCAGGACAGCACCAGGTCAGATTCAGGACAGGACCAGGTCAGATTCAGGACAGGACCAGATCAGATTCAGGACAGGACCAGGTCAGATTCAGGACATCAGTGACGTTCCTCAGTAAACCAGACAGAGACAAGGCTGCAGGATGAGATACCCACCATCCACAGAACAGTACAACCACAACACACAGTTCAGTAAGCAACCAGTGTCTCAGTCAGTCAGGCTGGGCTGCAGTGTCCAGTAAAACTCTCTGAAGGACTAGAGTGGAGAGAGGAGGAGGGGAGGAGGAGAGAGGGAGAGGAGGAGGGGAGGAGAGAGATTCAGGACAGGAGGAGGAGAGGAGAGGAGGACAGAGGACCAGGGGAGGAGGGAGGAGAGGAGAGAGGGGAGAGGGGAGGAGAGAGAGGGAGGTCAGAGGGAGGAGGACAGGGAGAGGAGGAGGAGGAGAGAGAGGGGAGGAGGGGAGGAGAGATTCAGGAGAGGAGGACCAGGTCAGATTCAGGGAGAGAGGACCAGGTCAGAGAGAGGGAGAGGAGGGGGAGGAGAGAGAGGAGAGGAGGAGGGGAGGAGAGAGAGGGAGAGGACCAGGGGAGAGAGAGGGAGAGGAGGAGGGGATGAGAGAGAGGGGAGGAGGAGGGAGGTCAGATGATGCTGGGCTGCTGTGTCCCATAGTAAAACTCCCTCTGAAGGACTAGACCAGGAGGAGAGGGAGGAGAGAGAGGGAGAGGAGGAGGGGAGGACAGAGACCAGGAGGAGGAGGGGATGAGGAGAGGAGAGGAGGAGGGGAGGAGAGACGTGATGCTGGGCTGCTGTGTCCCATAGTAAAACTCCTCTGAAGGACTAGAGTGGAGAGAGGAGGAGGGGAGGAGAGAGAGGGAGAGGAGGAGGGGAGGAGAGAGAGGAGGAGGGGGGAGGAGGGAGAGGAGGGAGAGAGAGGAGGAGGGGAGGAGAGAGAGGGAGAGGAGGAGGGGAGGAGAGAGAGGGAGAGAGAGGAGGAGGAGGATTCAGAGAGAGAGGAGGGGAGAGGGAGGGGAGGAGGGGAGGAGGGAGAGGAGGAGGGAGAGGAGGACCAGAGAGGAGGGGGAGGAGGACAGAGAGGAGGAGGGGAGGATTCAGGGAGAGGAGGAGGGGAGGAGAGAGAGGGAGAGGAGGAGGGGAGGGAGAGAGAGGGAGAGGAGGAGGGGAGGAGAGACCAGGAGGGGAGGAGAGAGAGGGAGAGGAGGAGGGAGGAGAGAGAGAGAGGAGGAGGGAGGAGAGGACCAGGAGGAGAGGAGAGGAGGGAGAGGAGGAGGGGAGGAGAGAGAGGAGAGCACCAGGAGAGAGAGGAGAGGAGGAGGGGGGAGAGAGAGGAGGAGGAGGAGGGGGAGAGAGGGGAGAGGAGGAGGAGAGGCAGGGGATGAGAAGAGGGAGAGGAGGAGGGGAGAGAGAGAGATGCTGGGCTGCTGTGTCCCATAGTAAACTCCCTCTGAAGGACTAGAGTGGAGAGAGGAGGAGGGGAGGAGAGAGAGGGAGAGGAGGAGGAGGAGAGAGAGGGAGAGGAGGAGGGAGGAGAGAGAGGGAGAGGAGGAGGGGAGGAGAGAGAGGGAGAGGAGGAGGGGAGGAGAGAGACGTGATGCTGGGCTGCTGTGTCCCATAGTAAAACTCCCTCTGAAGGACTAGAGTGGAGAGAGGAGGAGGGGAGGAGAGAGAGGAGAGGAGGAGGGGAGGAGAGAGAGGGAGAGGAGGAGGGGAGAGAGAGAGGGAGGAGGGAGGGAGGGGAGGAGAGAGAGGGAGAGAGAGGAGGAGGGAGGAGAGAGAGGGAGAGGAGGAGGGGAGGAGAGAGAGGGAGAGGAGGAGGGGAGGAGAGAGAGGGAGAGGAGGAGGAGGAGAGAGAGGGAGAGAGGAGGGGAGGAGAGAGAGGGAGAGAGGGAGAGGAGGAGGGGAGGAGGGAGAGGAGGAGGGGAGGAGAGAGAGGAGGAGGGGGGAGAGAGGGAGGAGGAGGGGAGGAGAGAGAGGGAGAGGAGGAGAGAGAGGGAGAGGAGGAGGGGAGGAGAGAGAGGAGGAGGGGATGAGAGAGAGGGAGAGGAGGAGGGGAGGAGAGAGACGTGATGCTGGGCTGCTGTGTCCCATAGTAAAACTCCCTCTGAAGGACTAGAGTGGAGAGAGGAGGAGGGGAGGAGAGAGAGGAGAGAGGAGGAGGGAGGAGGGAGAGAGGGAGAGGAGGAGGGGAGGAGAGAGAGGGAGGGAGGAGGGGAGGAGGAGAGGGAGAGAGGAGGGGAGGAGAGAGAGGGGGAGGGGAGGGAGAGAGGGAGAGGAGGAGGGGAGGAGAGAGAGGGAGAGGAGGAGGGGAGGAGAGAGAGGGAGAGGAGGAGGGGAGGAGAGAGAGAGGGAGGAGGAGAGGAGGGGAGGAGGAGAGGAGGGAGAGGAGGAGGGGAGGAGAGAGGGGAGAGGAGGAGGGGAGGAGAGAGAGGGAGAGGAGGAGGGGAGGAGAGAGAGAGGAGGGGATGAGAGAGAGGGAGAGGAGGAGGGGAGGAGAGAGACGTGATGCTGGGCTGCTGTGTCCTCATAGTAAAACTCCCTCTGAAGGACTAGAGTGGAGAGAGGAGGAGGGGAGGAGAGAGAGGGAGAGGAGGAGGGGAGGAGAGAGAGGGAGAGGAGGAGGGGAGGAGAGAGAGGGAGAGGAGGAGGGGAGGAGAGAGAGGGAGAGGAGGAGGGGAGGAGAGAGAGGAGGAGGGGATGAGAGAGAGGGGAGGAGGAGGGGAGGAGAGAGACGTGATGCTGGGCTGCTGTGTCCCATAGTAAAACTCCCTCTGAAGGACTAGAGTGGAGAGAGGAGGAGGGGAGGAGAGAGAGGGAGAGGAGGAGGGAGGAGAGAGAGGGAGAGAGGGAGGGGGAGGGGAGGAGAGAGAGGGAGAGGAGGAGGGGAGGAGAGAGAGGGAGAGGAGGAGGGGAGGAGAGAGAGGGGAGAGGAGGGGAGGGGAGGAGAGAGAGGGAGAGGAGGAGGGGAGGAGAGAGAGGGAGAGGAGGAGGGGAGGAGAGAGAGGGAGAGGGAGGGGAGGGGAGGAGGGAGAGAGGGAGAGGAGGAGGGGAGGAGGGAGAGGAGGAGGGGAGGAGGGAGAGGAGAGGGAGAGGAGAGAGGAGGAGGAGGGGAGGAAGAGAGGGAGAGGAGGAGGGGAGGAGAGAGGGAGAGAGGAGAGAGAGGGAGAGGAGGAGGGGAGGAGAGAGAGGAGGAGGGGATGAGAGAGAGGGAGAGGAGGAGGGGAGGAGAGAGACGTGATGCTGGGCTGCTGTGTCCCATAGTAAAACTCCCTCTGAAGGACTAGAGTGGAGAGAGGAGGAGGGGAGGAGAGAGAGGGAGAGGAGGAGGGGAGGAGAGAGAGGGAGAGGAGGAGGGGAGGGAGAGAGAGGGAGAGGAGGGGAGGAGAGAGGGAGAGGAGGAGGGGAGGAGAGAGAGGGAGAGGAGGAGGGGAGGAGGAGAGAGGGGGAGGGGAGGAGAGAGAGGGAGAGGAGGAGGGGAGGAGAGAGAGGGAGAGGAGGAGGGGAGGAGAGAGAGGGAGAGGAGGAGGGGAGGGAGAGAGGGAGAGGAGGAGGGGAGGAGAGAGAGGGAGAGGATGAGGGGAGGAGAGAGAGGGAGAGGAGGAGGGGAGGAGAGAGAGGGAGAGGAGGAGGGGAGGAGAGAGAGGGAGAGGAGGAGGGGAGGAGAGAGAGGGAGAGAGGGAGAGGAGGAGGGGAGGAGAGAGATGTGATGCTGGGCTGCTGTGTTCCATAGTAAAACAAGTCCCTCAGACTGATGGGTTTTATCAGGGCATCTAGAGATGAGGAGAGAGAGAGGAGGGGAGGAGAGAGAGGAAAAGAGAGAGGGAGAGAGAACCAGAGAGAGAGAGACGTGATGCTTGTCATTCAGGCCAAATAGTTCACACCAGAGAATTTTCAGGTGCATTTTGGCAAACTCCAAGCGGGCTGTCATGTGCCTTTTCCTGAAGAGTGGCTTCCGTCTGGCCACTCTACCATAAAGGCCTGATTGGTGGAGTGCTGCAGAGATGGTTGTCCTTCTGGAAGGTTCTCCCATCTCTACAGAGGATCTCTGGAGCTCTGTCAGAGGGACCATTGGGTTCTTGGTCACTTCCCTGACCAAGGCCCTTCTCCCATGATTGCTCAGTTTGGCTGGGCAGCCAGGTCTAGGGAGAGTCTTGGTGGTTCCAAACTTCTTCTATTTAAGAATGATGCCACTGTGTTCTTGGGGACCTTCAATGCTGCAGAAATGTTTTGGTACCCTTCCCAAGATCTGTGCCTCGACACAATCCTGTCTCGGAGCTCTACGGAATTCCTTCCACCTCATGGCTTGGTTTTTGCTCTGACATGCATTGTGGGACTTTTTATAGACAGGTGTGTGCCTTTCCAAATCATGTCCAATCAATTGAATTTACCACAGGTGGACTCCAATCAAGTTGTAGAAACATCTCAAGGATGATCAATGGAAACAGGATGCACCTGAACTTAATTTCAAGTCTCATAGCAAAGGGTCTGAATGTTATGTAGATGGGATATTTCTGTTAGATTTGCTTTGTCATTGAGGGATGATGTGTGTGGACTGATGAGGAAAAGGATTCATTTGGTCTGTTTTGTAGTGGGCCTGTGGCATGGAGGGATGATGTGTGGACTGATGAGGAAAAGGATTCATTTGGTCTGTTTTGTAGTGGGCCTGTGGCATGGAGGGATGATGTGGGGAACGTCAAGGGGTCTGAATACTTTCTGAATGCTCTGTATTTATGTTAATTTATTTTCCCTTTTGTACTTTAACTATTTGCACATCGTTACAACACTGTATATATGACATAATATGACATTTGAAATGTCTTTAATATTTTGGAACTTCTGTGAGTGTAATGTTTACTGTTCATTTCACTTTTGTTGATGATCTATTTTACTTGCTTTGGCAATGTTATCATATGTTTCCCATGACAATAAAGCCACTTGAATATATATGTGAGTGTGACAGAAAGCCAGAGAGCCAGACAGAGACAGCCAGCGAGACAGAGAGCCAGACTGAGAGACAGCCAGACAGAGAGCCAGACTGAGAGACAGCCAGACAGAGAGCCAGACTGAGAGACAGCCAGAGAGCCAGGCAGCCAACCAGAGAGACAGAGAGCCAGGCAGCCAACCAGACAGACAGAGAGCCAGCCAGAGGGCCAGACAGACAGAGAGCCAGCCAGAGGGCCAGACAGACAGAGAGCCAGCCAGAGGGCTAGCCAGACAGAGAACCAGCCAGAGGGCCAGACAGGCAGAGGGCCGGCCAGACAGAGAGCCAGCCAGAGGGCCAGACAGACAGAGAGACTGCCAGCCAGAGGGCCAGACAGACAGAGAGCCAGCCAGAGGGCCAGACAGACAGAGAGCCAGCCAGAGGGCCAGACAGACAGAGAACATATTAAAGTGAGAATAACCTTGTGCAGAAAGTCTTTAATTTTCTCCACATCTTTGCTAATGTAGATGTGCCACAAGGCTCCAGGCGTCTCGCTGGAATCCTTTAATCTCTTCTTCACGCTGTCGTCCAAGTCTTCCTCCTCCAGTCTCTTCAACACTCCTGCAACACAAACACAGTGGGAGTTCAAACACCACACATCTCAGAGTCTGCTGTATATTGACAACACAGAGAGGCGGGGCTCGCTGAGAGAGAGACTGCGCACAGAGGGTGTCTGTCTAATGAATAGTGATGAGGAGAGAGAGAGAGAGAGAGAGAATGTGTCTGTAATGAATAGTGATGAGAGAGAGACTGAGCACAGAGGGTGTCTGTCTAATGAATAGTGATGAGGAGAGAGAGAGAGAGAGAGAATGTGTCTGTAATGAATAGTGATGAGAGAGAGACTGAGCACAGAGGGTGTCTGTCTAATGAATAGTGATGGGAGAGAGAGAGAGAGAGAGAGAGAGAGAGAGAGAGAATGTGTCTGTAATGAATAGTGATGAGGAGAGATAGAGAGAGGGTCCCAGGTACAGGACAGGACCAGAAAGAGAGAGTCCCAGGACAGGACCAGAGAGAGAGAGTCCCAGGACAGGACCAGAGAGAGAGAGTCCCAGGACAGGACCAGAGAGAGAGAGTCCCAGGACAGGACAAGAGAGATGAAAGAGAGAGAGAGAGAGTCCCAGGACAGGACAAGAGAAAGAGAGTCCCAGGACAGGACAAGAGAGAGAGTCCCAGGTACAGGACAGGACCAGAGAGAGAGAGTCCCAGGACAGGACCAGAGAGAGAGAGTCCCAGGACAGGACAAGAGAGAGAGTCCCAGGTACAGGACAGGACCAGAGAGAGAGAGTCCCAGGACAGGACCAGAGAGAGAGAGTCCCAGGTACAGGACAAGAGAGAGAGAGTCCCAGGACAGGACAAGAGAGAGAGAGTCCCAGGACAGGACAGGACCAGAGAGAGAGAGTCCCAGGACAGGACCAGAGAGAGAGAGTCCCAGGTACAGGACAGGACCAGAGAGAGAGAGAGTCCCAGGACAGGACCAGAGAGAGAGAGTCCCAGGTACAGGACAGGACCAGAGAGAGAGAGAGTCCCAGGACAGGACCAGAGAGAGAGAGTCCCAGGACAGGACCAGAGAGAGAGAGTCCCAGGACAGGACCAGAGAGAGAGAGTCCCAGGACAAGACAAGAGAGGGAGAGTCCCAGGTACAGGACAGGACCAGAGAGAGAGAGTTCCAGGTACAGGACAGGACCAGAGAGAGAGAGTTCCAGGTACAGGACAGGACCAGAGAGAGAGAGTCCCAGGACAGGACCAGAGAGAGAGAGAGAGTCCCAGGACAGGACAAGAGAGAGAGAGTCCCAGGACAGGACAAGAGAGAGAGAGTCCCAGGACAGGACAGGACCAGAGAGAGAGAGTCCCAGGACAGGACCAGAGAGAGAGAGTCCCAGGTACAGGACAGGACCAGAGAGAGAGAGAGAGTCCCAGGACAGGACCAGAGAGAGAGAGTCCCAGGTACAGGACAAGACCAGAGAGAGAGAGAGTCCCAGGTACAGGACAGGACCAGAGAGAGAGAGAGTCCCAGGACAGGACCAGAGAGAGAGAGTCCCAGGACAGACCAGAGAGAGAGAGTCCCAGGTACAGGACAGGACCAGAGAGAGAGAGAGTCCCAGGACAGGACCAGAGAGAGAGAGTCCCAGGTACAGGACAGGACCAGAGAGAGAGAGTCCCAGGTACAGGACAGGACCAGAGAGAGAGAGTCCCAGGTACAGGACAAGAGAGAGAGAGTCCCAGGACAGGACCAAGAGAGAGAGTCCCAGGACAGGACCAGAGAGAGAGAGTCCCAGGACAGGACCAGAGAGAGAGAGTCCCAGGACAGGACCAGAGAGAGAGAGTCCCAGGACAGGACCAGAGAGAGAGAGTCCCAGGACAGGACCAGAGAGAGAGAGTCCCAGGACAGGACCAGAGAGAGAGAGAGTCCCAGGACAGGACCAGAGAGAGAGAGTCCCAGGACAGGACAGAGAGAGAGAGTCCCAGGACAGGACAAGAGAGTCCCAGGACAGGACAAGAGAGAGAGAGTCCCAGGACAGGACAGAGAGAGAGAGTCCCAGGACAGGACAAGAGAGAGAGAGTCCCAGGTACAGGACAAGACCAGAGAGAGAGAGAGAGAGTCCCAGGTACAGGACAGGACCAGAGAGAGAGAGAGTCCCAGGTACAGGACAGGACCAGAGAGAGAGAGAGAGTCCCAGGTACAGGACAAGACCAGAGAGAGAGAGAGAGTCCCAGGTACAGGACAGGACCAGAGAGAGAGAGAGAGTCCCAGGTACAGGACAGGACCAGAGAGAGAGAGAGAGAGTCCCAGGTACAGGACAGGACCAGAGAGAGAGAGAGAGTCCCAGGTACAGGACAAGACCAGAGAGAGAGAGAGAGAGTCCCAGGTACAGGACAGGACCAGAGAGAGAGAGAGTCCAAGGACTCCAAACACTTCAGAGTGCAACAGGACTTCAGTAACCCCTGTCTCACCACTTCAGACTTCAGTAACCCCTGTCTCACCACTTCAGACTTCAGTAACCCCTGTCTCACCACTTCAGACTTCAGTAACCCCTGTCTCACCACTTCAGACTTCAGTAACCCCTGTCTCACCACTTCAGACTTCAGTAACCCCTGTCTCACCACAGTGTCAGACTTCAGTACCTCTGTCTCAACACTTCAGACTTCAGTAACCCCTGTCTCACCACTTCAGACTTCAGTAACCCTGTCTCAACACTTCAGACTTCAGTAACCCCTGTCTCACCACTTCAGACTTCAGTAAGCCCTGTTGTCTCACCACTTCAGACTTCAGTAACCCAGTGTTGTCTCACCACTTCAGACTTCAGTAACCTCTCTCTCACCACTTCAGACTTCAGTAACCCTGTCTCACCACTTCAGACTTCATTGTAACCCCTGTCTCACCACAGGGTTCAGACTTCAGTAACCCTGTCTCACCACTATCAGAGTGGACTATATAGAGCACAGCCCAGTGTTGGTTATCTATTGACTATATAGAGCACAGCCCAGTGTTGGTTATCTATTGACTATATAGAGCACAGCCCAGTGTTGGTTATCTATTGACTATATAGAGCACAGCCCAGTGTTGGTTATCTATTGACTATATAGAGCACAGCCCAGGGTTCAGGGTTGGTTATCTATTGACTATATAGAGCACAGCCCAGTGTTGGTTATCTATTGACTATATAGAGCACAGCCCAGTGTTGGTTATCTATTGACTATATAGAGCACAGCCCAGTGTTGGTTATCTATTGACTATATAGAGCACAGCCCAGTGTTGGTTATCTATTGACTATATAGAGCACAGCCCAGTGTTGGTTATCTATTGACTATATAGAGACAGCCCAGTGTTGGTTATCTATTGACTATATAGAGCACAGCCCAGTGTTGGTTATCTATTGACTATATAGAGCACAGCCCAGTGTTGGTTATCTATTGACTATATAGAGCACAGCCCAGTGTTGGTTATCTATTGACTATATAGAGCACAGCCCAGTGTTGGTTATCTATTGACTATATAGAGCACAGCCCAGGGTTCAGGGTTGGTTATCTATTGACTATATAGAGCACAGCCCAGTGTTGGTTATCTATTGACTATATAGAGCACAGCCCAGTGTTGGTTATCTATTGACTATATAGAGCACAGCCCGTGTTGGTTATCTATTGACTATATAGAGCACAGCCCAGTGTTGGTTCGTTTCTTACCCGTCTTGGACAGGACTCCGTTCCCCTTGGCCACAGCCCTACGTACACCAGGACAGAGACGATGTCAGAGACCTCCCTGTGAAGGTTAGCTGTCCCAAAGTCCTGCTCCTGAGACGCTGCCACTCCTACAGGGAGAGAGGAGGAAGCTTCAGCAGGTTGTCGATGTGTATTCAAGGCTTCCCAGTGTTGGAGATAATCTCACCTCTATCAGTAGACATTGAACTCAGAATAAACTATGTCTTGCTTTCATTTAATTCCAGCATTCATGTTCCATTTCTGCTTTGTTAGGTTTCAATGAAACACATATTGATGGTGTAGCATTGACAGTGACCTGAGGCCTGAGGCCCGTTCATTGACAGTGACCTGAGGCCTGAGGCCCGTTCATTGACAGTGACCTGAGGCCTGTTCATTGACAGTGACCTGAGGCCTGTTCATTGACAGTGACCTGAGGCCTGTTCATTGACAGTGACCTGAGACCTGAGTCCTGTTCATTGACAGTGACCAGAGACCTGAGGCCCGTTCATTGACAGTGACCTGAGGCCTGAGGCCCGTTCATTGACAGTGACCTGAGGCCTGTTCATTGACAGTGACCTGAGACCTGTTCATTGAAAGTGACCTGAGTCCTGTTCATTGACAGTGACCAGAGACCTGAGGCCTGTTCATTGACAGTGACCTGAGGCCCATTGACAGAGGCCTGTTCATTGACAGTGACCTGAGGCCTGAGGCCTGTTCATTGACAGTGACCTGTTGTTAGGCCTGTTCATTGACAGTGACCTGAGGCCCGTTCATTGACAGTGACCTGAGGCCTGTTCATTGACAGTGACCTGAGGCCCGTTCATTGACAGTGACCTGAGGCCTGTTCATTGACAGTGACCTGAGGCCTGTTCATTGACAGTGACCTGAGGCCTGTTCATTGACAGTGACCTGAGGCTGAGGTGACCGACCTGAGGCCTGTTCATTGACAGTGACCTGAGGCCCGTTCATTGACAGTGACCTGAGGCCCGTTCATTGAGGCCCAGTGACCTGAGGCCCGTTCATTGACAGTGACCTGAGGCCCGTTCATTGACAGTGACCTGAGACCCGTTCATTGACAGTGACCTGAGGCCCGTTCATTGACAGTGACCTGAGGCCCGTTCATTGACAGTGACCTGAGGCCCGTTCATTGACAGTGACCTGAGGCCCGTTCATTGACAGTGACCTGAGGCCCGTTCATTGACAGTGACCTGAGGCCCGTTCATTGACAGTGACCTGTGTTTCATTGACAGTGACCTGAGGCCCGTTCATTGACAGTGACCTGAGGCCCATTCATTGACAGTGACCTGAGGCCCGTTCATTGACAGTGACCTGAGGCCCGTTCATTGACAGTGACCTGAGACCTGAGGCCTGTTCATTGACAGTGACCTGAGGCCTGTTCATTGACAGTGACCTGAGACCTGTTCATTGACAGTGACCTGAGACCTGTTCATTGACAGTGACCTGAAGCCTGAGGCCTGTTCATTGACAGTGACCTGAGGCCTGTTCATTGACAGTGACCTGAGGCCTGTTCATTGACAGTGACCTGAGGCCTGTTCATTGACAGTGACCTGAGGCCTGTTCATTGACAGTGACCTGAGTTCTGGTCAATGTTAAATGAATGCTCGTACCATAAGCACAGCAGAGGCGTGGTCCGAGGTCTGGGCGTACGAAGAAGCTGGGTAGATGAGAGGCCAGGTTGAGGTTCCCTTCAGGGTCACAATACTCAGGCAGGGGCAGATTCCTCATCAGGTCATCATACCTAGACAAGACCAGACCAGACCAGACAGACACACAGAGAGAAAACAGCAAGAGAAAGCGTTATATAGCTGGATCTACTTGACCTACAAGACAGTGTTACATAGCTGGATCTACTGGATCTACTAGACAGTGTGATATAGCTGGATCTACTGGATCTACTAGACTGGCCCCCCAATGGTGGAACAAACTCCCTCACGACGCCAGGACAGCGGAGTCAATCACCACCTTCCGGAGACACCTGAAACCCCACCTCTTTAAGGAATACCTAGGATAGGATAAAGTAATCCTTCTCACCCCCCCTTAAAAGATTTAGATGCACTATTGTAAAGTGGCTCTTCCACTGGATGTCATAAGGTGAACGCACCAATTTGTAAGTCGCTCTGGATAAGAGCGTCTGCTAAATGACTTAAATGTAATGTAATGTAATGTAATGTAAATGTGTTATATAGCTGGATCTACTAGACAGTGTTATATAGCTGGATCTACTGGATCTACTAGACAGTGTTATATAGCTGGATGTACTAGACAGTGTGATATAGCTGGATCTACTAGACAGTGTTATATAGCTGGATCTACTAGACAGTGTTATATACCTGGATCTACTGGATCTACTAGACAGTATTATATAGCTGGATCTACTAGACAGTGTTATATACCTGGATCTACTGGATCTACTAGACAGTATTATATAGCTGGATCTACTAGACAGTGTTATATATCTGGATCTACTAGACAGTGTGATATAGCTGGATCTACTAGACAGTGTTATATAGCTGGATCTACTAGACAGTGTTATATAGCTGGATCTACTAGACAGTGTTATATAGCTGGATCTACTGGACCTACAAGACAGTGTTATATAGCTGGATCTCTGGACTACTAGACAGTGTTATATAGCTGGATCTCTACTTGATAGCTGACTAGACAGTGTTATATAGCTGGATCTACTGGATCTACTAGACAGTGTTATAGCTGGATCTACTAGACAGTGTTATATAGCTGGATCTACTAGACAGTGTTATATAGCTGGATCTACTAGACAGTGTTATATAGCTGGATCTACTGGATCTACTAGACAGTGTTATATAGCTGGATCTACTAGACAGTGTTATATAGCTGGATCTACTAGACAGTGTTATATAGCTGGACCTACTAGACAGTGTTATATAGCTGGATATACTGGATCTACTAGACAGTGTTATATAGCTGGATCTACTAGACAGTGTTATATAGCTGGATCTACTAGACAGTGTTATATAGCTGGATCTACTGGATCTACTAGACAGGGTTTATATAACTGGATCTACTAGACAGTGTTATATAGCTGGATCTACTAGACAGTGTTATATAGCTGGATCTACTAGACAGTGTTATATAGCTGGATCTACTGGATCTACTAGATAGTGTTATATAGCTGGATCTACTAGACAGTGTTATATAGCTGGATCTACTGGATCTACTAGACAGTGTTATATAGCTGGATCTACTAGACAGTGTTATATAGCTGGATCTACTGGATCTACTAGACAGTATTATATAGCTGGATCTACTAGACAGTGTTATATACCTGGATCTACTGGATCTACTAGACAGTATTATATAGCTGGATCTACTAGACAGTGTTATATATCTGGATCTACTAGACAGTGTGATATAGCTGGATCTACTAGACAGTGTGATATAGCTGGATCTACTAGACAGTGTGATATAGCTGGATCTACTAGACAGTGTTATATAGCTGGATCTACTAGACAGTGTTATATAGCTGGATCTACTAGACAGTGTGATATAGCTGGATCTACTAGACAGTGTTATATAGCTGGATCTACTAGACAGTGTTATATAGCTGGATCTACTGGATCTACTAGACAGTGTTATATAGCTGGATCTACTAGACAGTGTTATATAGCTGGATCTACTGGATCTACTAGACAGTGTTATATAGCTGGATCTACTAGACAGTGTTATAAGACAGGTTACATAGCTGGATCTACTGGATCTACTAGACAGTGTTATATAGCTGGATCTACTAGACAGTGTTATATAGCTGGATCTACTAGACAGTGTTATATAGCTGGATCTACTAGACAGTGTTATATAGCTGGATCTACTGGATCTACTAGACAGTGTTATATAGCTGGATCTACTGGATCTACTAGACAGTGTTATATAGCTGGATCTACTAGACAGTGTGATATAGCTGGATCTACTAGACAGTGTGATATAGCTGGATCTACTAGACAGTGTTATATAGCTGGATCTACTGGATCTACTAGACAGTGTTATATAGCTGGATGTACTAGACAGTGTGATATAGCTGGATCTACTAGACAGTGTTATATAGCTGGATCTACTAGACAGTGTTATATACCTGGATCTACTGGATCTACTAGACAGTATTATATAGCTGGATCTACTAGACAGTGTTATATACCTGGATCTACTGGATCTACTAGACAGTATTATATAGCTGGATCTACTAGACAGTGTTATATACCTGGATCTACTGGATCTACTAGACAGTATTATATAGCTGGATCTACTAGACAGTGTGATATAGCTGGATCTACTAGACAGTGTGATATAGCTGGATCTACTAGACAGTGTGATATAGCTGGATCTACTAGACAGTGTTATATAGCTGGATCTACTAGACAGTGTTATATAGCTGGATCTACTAGACAGTGTTATATAGCTGGATCTACTGGATCTACTAGACAGTGTTATATAGCTGGATCTACTTGACCTACAAGACAGTGTTACATAGCTGGATCTACTGGATCTACTAGACAGTGTTATATAGCTGGATCTACTAGACAGTGTTATATAGCTGGATCTACTAGACAGTGTTATATAGCTGGATCTACTGGATCTACTAGACAGTGTGATATAGCTGGATCTACTAGACAGTGTTATATAGCTGGATCTACTAGACAGTGTTATATAGCTGGATCTACTAGACAGTGTTATATAGCTGGATCTACTTGATCTACAAGACAGTGTTATATAGCTGGATCTACTGGATCTACTAGACAGTGTTATATAGCTGGATCTACTAGACAGTGTTATATAGCTGGATCTACTAGACAGTGTTATATAGCTGGATCTACTGGATCTACTAGACAATTGATATAGCTGGATCTACTAGACAGTGTTATATAGCTGGATCTACTAGACAGTGTTATATAGCTGGATCTACTAGACAGTGTTATATAGCTGGATCTCTACTGGATATCTATCTAGACAGTGTTATATAGCTGGATCTACTAGACAGTGTTATATAGCTGGATCTACTGGATACTGGTTATATAGCTACTAGACAGTGTTATATAGCTGGATCTACTAGACAGTGTTATATAGCTGGATATACTGGATCTACTAGACAGTGTTATATAGCTGGATCTACTAGACAGTGTTATATAGCTGGATCTACTAGACAGTGTTATATAGCTGGATCTACTGGATCTACTAGACAGTGTTATATAACTGGATCTACTAGACAGTGTGATATAGCTGGATCTACTAGACAGTGTTATATAGCTGGATCTACTAGACAGTGTTATATAGCTGGATCTACTGGATCTACTAGACAGTGTTATATAGCTGGATCTACTAGACAGTGTTATATAGCTGGATCTACTGGATCTACTAGACAGTGTTATATAGCTGGATCTACTAGACAGTGTGATATAGCTGGATCTACTAGACAGTGTTATATAGCTGGATCTACTGGATCTACTAGACAGTGTTATATAGCTGGATGTACTAGACAGTGTGATATAGCTGGATCTACTAGACAGTGTTATATAGCTGGATCTACTAGACAGTGTTATATACCTGGATCTACTGGATCTACTAGACAGTATTATATAGCTGGATCTACTAGACAGTGTTATATACCTGGATCTACTGGATCTACTAGACAGTATTATATAGCTGGATCTACTAGACAGTGTTATATACCTGGATCTACTGGATCTACTAGACAGTATTATATAGCTGGATCTACTAGACAGTGTTATATATCTGGATCTACTAGACAGTGTGATATAGCTGGATCTACTAGACAGTGTGATATAGCTGGATCTACTAGACAGTGTGATATAGCTGGATCTACTAGACAGTGTTATATAGCTGGATCTACTAGACAGTGTTATATAGCTGGATCTACTAGACAGTGTGATATAGCTGGATCTACTAGACAGTGTTATATAGCTGGATCTACTAGACAGTGTTATATAGCTGGATCTACTAGACAGTGTTATATAGCTGGATCTACTGGATCTACTAGACAGTGTTATATAGCTGGATCTGCTTGACCTACAAGACAGTGTTACATAGCTGGATCTACTGGATCTACTAGACAGTGTTATATAGCTGGATCTACTAGACAGTGTTATATAGCTGGATCTACTAGACAGTGTTATATAGCTGGATCTACTAGACAGTGTTATATAGCTGGATCTACTGGATCTACTAGACAGTGTTATATAGCTGATCTACTGGATCTACTAGACAGTGTTATATAGCTGGATCTACTGGATCTACTAGACAGTGTTATATAGCTGGATCTACTAGACAGTGTTATATAGCTGGATCTACTAGACAGTGTTATATAGCTGGATCTACTGGATCTACTAGACAGTGTTATATAGCTGGATCTACTAGACAGTGTGATATAGCTGGATCTACTAGACAGTGTTATATAGCTGATCTACTGATCTACTAGACAGTGTTATATACCTGGATCTACTAGACAGTGTTATATAGCTGGATCTACTAGACAGTGTTATATACCTGGCTGGATCTACTAGACAGTATTATATAGCTGGATCTACTAGACAGTGTTATATAGCTGGATCTACTGGATCTACTAGACAGTGTTATATAGCTGGATCTACTAGACAGTGTTATATAGCTGGATCTACTAGACAGTGTTATATAGCTGGATCTACTAGACAGTGTTATATAGCTGGATCTACTAGACAGTGTTATATAGCTGGATCTACTAGACAGTGTTATATAGCTGGATCTACTAGACAGTGTTATATAGCTGGATCTACTGGATCTACTAGACAGTGTTATATAGCTGGATCTACTGATCTACAAGACAGTGTTACATAGCTGGATCTACTGGATCTACTAGACAGTGTTATATAGCTGGATCTACTAGACAGTGTTATATAGCTGGATCTACTAGACAGTGTTATATAGCTGGATCTACTGGATCTACTAGACAGTGTGATATAGCTGGATCTACTAGACAGTGTTATATAGCTGGATCTACTAGACAGTGTTATATAGCTGGATCTACTAGACAGTGTTATATAGCTGGATCTACTGGATCTACTAGACAGTGTTATATAGCTGATCTACTGGATCTACTAGACAGTGTTATATAGCTGGATCTACTAGACAGTGTGATATAGCTGGATCTACTAGACAGTGTTATATAGCTGATCTACTAGACAGTGTTATATAGCTGGATCTACTAGACAGTGTGATATAGCTGGATCTACTAGACAGTGTTATATAGCTGGATCTACTAGACAGTGTTATATAGCTGGATCTACTGGATCTACTAGACAGTGTTATATAGCTGGATCTACTTGATCTACAAGACAGTGTTATATAGCTGGATCTACTGGATCTACTAGACAGTGTTATATAGCTGGATCTACTAGACAGTGTTATATAGCTGGATCTACTGGATCTACTAGACAGTGTGATATAGCTGGATCTACTAGACAGTGTTATATAGCTGGATCTACTAGACAGTGTTATATAGCTGGATCTACTAGACAGTGTTATATAGCTGGATCTACTAGACAGTGTTATATAGCTGGATCTACTGGATCTACTAGACAGTGTTATATAGCTGGATCTACTGGATCTACTAGACAGTGTTATATAGCTGGATCTACTAGACAGGATCTATCTAGACAGTGTTATATAGCTGGATCTACTAGACAGTGTTATATAGCTGGATCTACTGGATCTACTAGACAGCTGTTATATAGCTGGATCTACTAGACAGTGTTATATAGCTGGATCTACTCTACTGGATCTACTAGACAGTGTTATATAACTGGATCTACTGGATCTACTAGACAGTGTTATATAGCTGGATCTACTGGATCTACTAGACAGTGTTATATAGCTGGATCTACTAGACAGTGTTATATAGCTGGATCTACTAGACAGTGTTATATAGCTGGATCTACTGGATCTACTAGACAGTGTTATATAGCTGGATCTACTAGACAGTGTTATATAGCTGGATCTACTGGACAGTGTTATATAGCTGGACCTACTGAATCTACTAGACAGTGTTATATAGCTGGATCTACTAGACAGTGTTATATAGCTGGATCTACTAGACAGTGTGATATAGCTGGATCTACTGGATCTACTAGACAGTGTTATATAGCTGGATCTACTAGACAGTGTTATATAGCTGGACCTACTGGATCTACTAGACAGTGTTATATAGCTGGATCTACTAGACAGTGTTATATAGCTGGTTATATATCTACTAGACAGTGTTATATAGCTGGATCTACTAGACAGTGTTATATAGCTGGATCTACTAGACAGTGTTATATAGCTGGATCTACTGGACCGTGTTATATAGCTGGATCTACTAGACAGTGTTATATAGCTGGATCTACTAGACAGTGTTATATAGCTGGATCTACTAGACAGTGTTATATAGCTGGATCTACTAGACAGTGTTATATAGCTGGATCTACTAGACAGGGTTATATAGCTGGATCTACTAGACAGTGTTATATAGCTGATCTACTGGATCTACTAGACAGTGTTATATAGCTGGATCTACTGGATCTAGACAGTGTTATATAGCTGGATCTACTGGATCAACTAGACAGTGTTATATAGCTGGATCTACTGTACCTACTAGACAGTGTTATATAGCTGGACTCTACTAGACAGTGTTATATAGCTGGACCTACTGGATCTACTAGACAGTGTTATATAGCTGGATCTACTAGACAGTGTTATATAGCTGGATCTACTGGATCTACTAGACAGTGTATTATAGCTGGATCTACTAGACAGTGTTATATAGCTGGATCTACTGGATCTACTAGACAGTGTTATATAGCTGGATCTACTAGACAGTGTTATATAGCTGGATCTACTAGACAGTGTTATATAGCTGGATCTACTAGACAGTGTTATATAGCTGGATCTACTGGATCTACTAGACAGTGTTATGTAGCAGGACCTACTGGATCTACTAGACAGTGTTATATAGCTGGATCTACTAGACAGTGTTATATAGCTGGACCTACTAGACAGTGTTATATAGCTGGATCTACTAGACAGTGTTATATAGCTGGATCTACTAGACAGTGTTATATAGCTGGATCTACTAGACAGTGTTATATAGCAGGACCTACTGGATCTACTAGACAGTGTTATATAGCTGGATCTACTAGACAGTGTTATATAGCTGGATCTACTAGACAGTGTTATATAGCTGGATCTACTAGACAGTGTTATATAGCTGGATCTACTGGACCTACTAGACAGTGGTATGTAGCAGGAGCTGGATCTACTAGACAGTGTTATATAGCTGGATCTACTAGACAGTGTTATATAGCTGGACCTACTAGACAGTGGTATATAGCTGGATCTACTGGATCTACTAGACAGTGTTATATTGCTGGATCTACTGGACCTACTAGACAGTGTTATATAGCTGGATCTACTAGACAGTGTTATATAGCTGGATCTCTACTAGACAGTGTTATATAGCTGGATCTACTAGACAGTGTTATATAGCTGGATCTACTAGACAGTGTTATACAGCTGGATCTACTAGACAGTGTTATATAGCTGGATCTACTAGACAGTGTTATATAGCTGGATCTACTGGACAGTGTTATATAGCTGGATCTACTGGATCTACTAGACAGTGTTATATTGCTGGATCTACTAGATAGTGTTATATAGCTGGATCTACTAGACAGTGTGATATAGCTGGATCTACTAGACAGTGTTATATAGCTGGATCTACTGGTTATATAGCCTACTAGACAGTGTTATATAGCTGGATCTACTGGATCTACTAGACAGTGTTATATTGCTGGATCTACTGGACCTACTGCCCACACAAACCAGTAGACTGTGGAGAATCCCCATGACTGACTGTGTGATTGGCTATGATGTGGCCTGGAGAATCCCCATGACTGACTGTGTGCTTGGCTATGATGTGGCCTGGAGAATCCCCATGACTGACTGTGTGCTTGGCTATGATGTGGCCTAGGCCTACCTGGAAGGCATCAGGGCCATGAACTCCTCTCCTGATGGCCAGTCCTTCAGCCTGTACACCACGGTGTCTCCGTCTTTAGACTTGGGTCTCTCTGAGAGTGGGGGAGCGAACACAGGGGACAACACAGGAGACTTTAGTAAGAGTATAGATAGGGAAAGATGCTTTCCTGTAAACATTGACATTATAACTAATATACAACAACATACACTGCTTTCTTCAGGAAAATGTCAAGTCCAAGATGGACAAAGGGGGCGTTGTTGGGGCTGTGTTTTCTGGACCTAAGGAAGGCGTTTGATACTGTTAACCATCAGGTTCTCATCACATAATTGTCCAAGTTCAATTTTTCCACCCGATGCCTTGAGATGGATGAAATCATACCTTGAAGGCAGAACTCAGTGTGTCAGAGTGAGCAATGAGCTGTCGCACACTCTTAGCTATGATGTGGGCGTCATCCCCACAGCATGATGCTGCCACCACCATGCTTCACCGTAGGGATGGTGCCATGTTTTTCTCCAGACGTGACCCATGGCATTCAGGCCAAGGATTTCAATTTTGGTTCCACCAGACCAGGGAATCTTGTTTGTCATGGTGTGAGAGTCCTTGAGGTGCCTTTTTGCAAACTCCAAGCAGGCTGTCATGTGCCTTTTAATGAGGAGTGGCTTCCATCTGGCCACTCTACCATAAAGGCCTGATTGGTGAAGTGCTGCAGAGATGGTTGTCCTTCTGGAAGCTTCTCCCATCTCTACAGAGGAACTCTGGAGCTCTGTCAGAGTGACCATCGGGTTCTTGGTCACCTCCCTGACCAAGGCCCTTCTCCCCGATTGCTCAGTTTGGCCGGGTGCCCAGCTCTAGGAAGAGTCTTGGTGGTTCCAAACTTCTTCTATTTAAGAATGATGCCACTGTGTTCTTGGGGACCTTCAATGCTGCAGAATATTTTTTGGTACCCTTCCCCAGATCTGTGCAATGTGTGTCATCCTGTCTCTGAGCTCTACGGACAATTCCTTCGACCTCATGGCCTGGTTTTTGCTCAGACATGCACTGTCAACTGTGGGACCTTATATAGACAGGTGTGTGTGCCTTGCCAAATCATGTCCAATCAATTGAATTTACCACATGTACTGTGGTAAAAACATCAAGGATGATCAATGGAAACAGGATGCACCTGAGCTCAATTTCGAGTCACATAGCAAAGGGTCTGAATACTTACGTAAATAAGTTTTTAAATTTTTTTTAAATTAGCAAAATTTTCTAAAAACAATTTTTCATTGTCATTATGGGGTATTGTGTACAGAATTTTTTATCCAGTTTAGAATAAATCTAACGTAACAAAATGTGTAAATGCACTGTATATCAAGAATGGTCCACTACCCAGAGGACATCAGGCCAACTTGACAACGGTGGGAAGCATTGGATTCAACACGGGCCAGCATCCCTGTGGAACGCTTTCAACACTGGCCAGCATCCCTGTGGAACGCTTTCAACACTGGCCAGCATCCCTGTGGAACGCTTTCAACACTGGCCAGCATCCCTGTGAACGCTTTTGAAAACAGCATCCCTTTCAACACTTTCTAGAGTCCATGCTCCGATGAATTGAGGCTGTTCTAAGGGCAAAAGGGGGTTCAACTCAATATTAGGAATGTTTGGTACTGCCGGGTCGACACTTAGTGTTTGTATTCCGGGGACACTTAGTGTTTGGTATACTCCGGGTCGACACTTAGTGTTTGGTATACCGGGGGTAGTGTTTGGTATACTCCACAAAACTTAGTGTTTAATGTTTTGAATACTCAGTGTTATCACAATTACTTAATTACTAATAATATGAATACTGGTATTTGACACTTAGTGTGAAGATACTCCGGGTGAGACCTGGATCAATTAGTGTTTGATGAAGACTACTCCGGGTAGACACTTATGAAGACTACTGTGTTTCACTGGTGGGGATCAACTTAGACTACTCACTGTTTGCTATACTCCGGGCTACTCACGACACTTAGTGTTCACTAGATATCTAACCTGATAAGTGATGAAGGCTCTCACACTTAGTGTTTGGTATACTCCCGGGTCGACACTTAGTGTTTGGTATACTCCGGGTAGACACTTAGTGTTTGGTATACTCCGGGTCGACACTTAGTGTTTGGTATTATGGAGACACAAAACATTAAGAACACCTTAATAGAGTTGGACAGGAGCTCTTAATGTTTTGAATACTCAGTGTATATCATCAATATACTTAATTACTAATAATATGAATACTCTATCCTATCATTATCAATAACCTGATAAATGATGAAGACTACTCACTGGTGAGGTCCTGGATCAATAACCTGATAAATGATGAAGACTACTCACTGGTGAGGTCCTGGATCAATAACCTGATAAATGATGAAGACTACTCACTGGTGAGGTCCTGATCAATAACCTGATAAATGATGAAGACTACTCACTGGTGAGGTCCTGGATCAATAACCTGATAAATGATGAAGACTACTCACTGGTGAGGTCCTGGATCAATAACCTGATAAGTGATGAAGGCTACTCACTGGTGAGGTCCTGGATCAATAACCTGATAAGTGATGAAGGCTACTCACTGGTGAGGTCCTGGATCAATAACCTGATAAGTGATGAAGTTAATAAGCTTCACAGCCTCCGTGCTTTACGTGCTACTCACTGGTGAGGTCCTCACAGCCGTCCCAGAACTCGTTGATTCCAGAGTTCGAGACAAGTCCATCTTTACAGTTCAGCAGGTCTCCTGATGGTCAGCAAACTCCAGGTTGAAGCTGTCCGCCTCCACAGAGCTGCATTCAGAGGCTTATGGAGCCCAGTCACCAGGACAGGCTGGAGAAGACAAGACAGTACAGTAGTTGTTGTTATAACGTTGAAATCGTCACACATCAGGATTACATTTTTTACAAAATGAGAAAAAAGAAGAAACCCGCTACATTGAAAGTCAATATATATAAAAAATATTTAAAAAAATAAAAAGAGTTCTTAACAGGGCATGTTTTTTTTCCCCTCGCAGGTGTCAGCCTCCTTCAGACATGAGCTCACAGTCGTCAGAACAGATGTTGAGCACGTTAACCACTGCTCTTTAACCTCCTCCTGGGTAGGGGGCAGTATTTTCATGTCCGGATGAAAAGCGTGCCCAAAGTAAACTGCCTGTTACTAGACAGGCCCAGACGCTAGGATATGCATATAATTGCTAGATTTGGATAGAAAACATTCCAAAGTTTCTAAAACTGTTCAAATTATGTCTGTGAGTATAACAGAACTGATATGGCAGGCGAAACCCCGAGGACAAACCATCCCCCCAGAAAAAAAATGTTCAGCTTACCACTGTTTTCAATGGCTGTGACTTTATTATAAGGCAGTATCCTCTCAGTTCGCAGTTCCTAGGGCTTCCACTAGATCTCAACAGTCTTTAGACAGATTTTCAGGCTGTTTAGTGAAAAAAAAAATGAGCCAGAAATACTATCCAGAGTTTTCTATGTAGTGCTCCCATTTTGGCTGTAGTGTTTCCAAGCGTGTGGAAGAGAGCGTTCTTTGGTATTTTGGTATTTTTCTCCAGGTAAAGACAATAACGATTCTCCGTCTTAAATGTTATAGTTTATTTACATATTAGGGGACCTGAGGTTTGATTATAAACGTTGTTTGACTTGTTTGGAATAGTTTATTGGTAACGTTACTTGGGATTCATTTTGTATGCATTTTGATTGAGGGAAACTGGGTGGATTATTGACTGAAGCAGCGCCAGATAAACTGAGTTTTTATGGATATAAAGAAGGACATTATCGAACAAAAGGACCATTTGTGATGTATCTGGGACCTTTGGAGTGTCAACAGAAGAACATCTTCAAAGGTAAGGCATTAATTATACCGCTATTTCTGACTTTGGTGGAGCACGCTACCGTCCCACCTGCCCCAGCTCTCTCTCTCTACAGCCCGTGGTCTCATCACCGCTCTCTCAGCCCGGTGGTCTCCACAGCCAGCCGGTGGTCTCCACAGCTTTACGTGTCGGCCGGTGGTCTCCACAGCCTCCGTCTCTCTCTCACAGCCCGGTCAGAGCTCTTACAGCCGGTGGTCTCCACCGGCTCTCTACAGTGGTCGGCCTCACAGCCTCCGCCAGAGCTTTACGTGTCGGCCTCACAGCCTCCGTCAGAGCTTTACGTGTCGGCCTCACAGCCTCCGTCAGAGCGGTGGTTACGCTGATACTAGACAGCCCAGTGATACTAGCAGTGATACTATCCAGAGTGGTCTGATACTATCCAGGCAGTGATCTCTATCCAGGGCAGTGATACTATCCAGGGCAGTGATACTCTACATCCCAGTGGCAGTGATACTATCCAGCCCGGTGGCAGTGATACTAGGACTCTGTGGGACAGCCGCTCTCTCTCTACAGCCTGTGGTGGTCTCCACCGTCTCCCACTCTCTTCTACAGCCCGGTGGTCTCCACCGCGCTCTCTCTCTACAGCCCGGTGGTCTCCACCGCCTCTCTTCTCTACAGCCCGGTGGTCTCCACCGCCTCTCTCTACAGCCCGGTGGTCTCACCGCCGCTCTCTCTCTACAGCCCGGTGGTCTCCACCGCCGCTCTCTCTACAGCCCGGTGGTCTCCACCGCCGCTCTCTCTACAGCCCGGTGGTCTCCACGCCGCTCTCTCTCTACAGCCCGGTGGTCTCCACCGCCGCTCTCTCTACAGCCCGGTGGTCTCCACCGCTTTCTCTCTCTACAGCCGGTGGTCTCCACCGCCGCTCTCTCTACCCGGTGGTCTCCACCGCCGCTCTCTCTACAGCCCGGTGGTCTCCACCGCTCTCAGCCTCTCTCTACAGCCCGGGGTGGTCTCCACCGCCACTCTCTCTCTACAGCCCAGGTGGTAGTCTCCACCACCGCTCTCTCTCTACAGCCCGGTGGTCTCCACCACCGCTCTCTCTCTACAGCCCGGTGGTCTCCACCTCCGCTCTCTCTCTACAGCCCGGTGGTCTCCACCACCGCTCTCTCTCTACAGCCCGGTGGTCTCCACCGCCACTCTATCTACAGCCCGGTGGTCTCCACCGCCGCTCTCTACAGCCGGTGGTCTACAGCTCGGTGGTCTCCACCGCCGCTCTCTCTACAGCCCGGTGGTCTCCACCGCCGCTCTCTCTCTACAGCCCGGTAGTCTCTACAGCCCGGTGGTCTCCACCACCGCTCTCTCTCTACAGCCCGGTAGTCTCTACAGCCCGGTAGTCTCCACCACCGCTCTCTCTCTACAGCCCGGTGGTCTCCACCGCCGCTCTCTCTCTCTACAGCCCGGTGGTCTCCACCACCGCTCTCTCTCTACAGCCCGGTGGTCTCCACCACCGCTCTCTCTCTACAGCCCGGTATTCTCTACAGCCCGGTGGTCTCCACCACCACTCTCTCTCTACAGCCCGGTAGTCTCCACCACTCTCTCTCTACAGCCCGGTAGTCTCCACCACCCTCTCTACAGCCCGGTGGTCTCCACCACCACTCTCTCTCTACAGCCCGGTGGTCTCCACCACCACTCTCTCTCTACAGCCCGGTAGTCTCCACCGCTCTCTCTCTACAGCCCGGTGGTCTCCACCACCCTCTCTACAGCCCGGTGGTCTCCACCACCCTCTCTACAGCCCGGTGGTCTCCACCACCCTCTCTACAGCCCGGTGGTCTCCACCACCCTCTCTACAGCCCGGTGGTCTCCACCACCCTCTCTACAGCCCGGTCAGAGACAAAGCAACAACGAATATTGCACACAGTGGTCCAGTAGGACCCAAATATTCACCACGGACTGTATCTCTACTTCTCCACCAACTAAAAGCACTGGAGATGAAGCTAGTGAGGAAACATCTGAAGGGAGGACCTAGAGACTGACTGACCTGTCCCTGTCTCCAACACTCTCTGAACAGCTTCCAGTTGCCAGGGTGTCGATGGTCTTTCAGCCAGAGCAGTCTGCGATCATACAACCAGCAGTGGGGAATGTCAGCATGGAGCTGCAGGGCCTTCTCTAGCTGAGGCTTGGGTTCAGGAAGCTCTTCTGTCCCCGTCCCAGGGTTAGGAACTGTCCCAGGGTTAGGACCTGTCCCAGTCCCAGGGTTAGGACCTGTCCCAGTCCCAGGCTTAGGACCTGTCCCCGTCCCAGGCTTAGGACCTGTCCCCGTCCCAGGCTTAGGACCTGTTCCCGTCCCGGGGTTAGGACCTGTTCCCGTCCCGGGGTTAGGACCTGTTCCCGTCCCGGGGTTAGGACCTGTCCCAGTCCCGGGGTTAGGACCTGTCCCAGTCCCAGGGTTAGGACCTGTCCCAGTCCCAGGCTTAGGACCTGTCCCAGTCCCAGGCTGCTTCTTCCTCTCGATCCTCTCTGTCTTCACCTCCCTGTCCTCTGTGGTGGTGGCCTCCAGCTTCAGACTCAGCTTGGCTCCTCGGCTGGCAGGGATTTTGTTCTCCACCACGGACGCGATGATGTCATCCAGGATGTTGGGCATGCTACGGCCGCCCTTCCCCATCTGGACAGGAGAGATACAGCATCAGAACATGTGAATCAGTATGTTGAAATAATACCCGTGTTATTCCCTCCATACAGCAAGATAATGGTGGACTGGGTGTGTGTGTCTCTCTGTCCCGGGCCACGTAACCGGTGCTGCGGGGAGTATACAGGAGCGAAGGCCATGCCAGCATCAGTCGAGCCCAGACGTGGAAGTTTACCAGCGGTGGTCGTCAGGAGGTCTCTTAGGAGTAGAGCCCTGTTCTGTGATGTTAGACACCAGGCTAGAGGCTTTACAGTGGAGAGACTCCAGGCTACTGACCTTCTCCTCCTTGCCCACCTTACCCAGAGGAGACTCAGTCATTGTTCTCTACACCAGAGACAAGACATATCAGTCCTGAGTCTGGAGAGCCTAAACAGGAGGGTTCATCACACCAGTAACAACTAAGCATTGTATAACTACAGTCATACTGAGCCCTAAACAGGAGGGTTGGAACGCTGCTGTATAACTACAGTCATACTGAGCCCTAAACAGGAGGGTTGGAACGCTGCTGTATAACTACAGTCATACTGAGCCCTAAACAGGAGGGTTGGGAACGCTGCAGTCATACTAACTAAACAGTCATAACTGAGCCCTAAACAGGAGGGTTGGAACGCTGCTGTATAACTACAGTCCTACTGAGCCCTAAACAGGAGGGTTGGAACGCTGCTGTATAACTACAGTCCCTACTGAGCCCTAAACAGGAGGGTTGGAACGCTGCTGTATAACTACAGTCATACTGAGCCCTAAACAGGAGGGTTGGAACGCTGCTGTATAACTACAGTCATACTGAGCCCTAAACAGGAGGGTTGGAACGCTGCTGTATAACTACAGTCATACTGAGCCCTAAACAGGAGGGTTGGAACGCTGCTGGCAGCCTGACAAGAACACAAACTAGACACACGCTGAGAGGAAAGTTCTCAGCGGGCCGGGCTAACAGTCAGATTGACCAGCAGACAGAGTGCGCTACCGTGATGTACCTTTCTTGTCTTCCCGTGACTTCTGTTCCGTCAGGTCAGCCAGGAAGTGGAGAGGGCTCTGGGACTCCGGAGGAGTCAGTTTGGAGTCAGAGGAGGGGTCCGAGGCAGGGCTGGAGCCTCCGTTAGTCTCAGCTTTACCCTGGATGGGGTTCAGCTGCTCGGTCTTCACGTTACATAGACAGATCTTGTTGCTGTGGTTTAACACGTTCTGGAGAACCTGACCAGGAGAGACAGGTCAACAACAACACGTCAACAACAACAGGTCAACAACAACACGTCACAGACTACACAGGTCAACAACAACACGTCACAGACTACACAGGTCAACAACAACACGCGTCAACAACAACAGGTCAACAACAACACGTCACAGACTACACAGGTCAACAACAACACGTCACAGACTACAGGTCAACAACAACACGTCACAGACTACACAGGTCAACAACAACACGTCAACAACAACAGGTCAACAACAACACGTCACAGACTACACAGGTCAACAACAACACGTCACAGACTACACAGGTCAACAACAACACGTCACAGACTACACAGGTCAACAACAACACGTCACAGACTACACAGGTCAACAACAACACGTCACAGACTACACAGGTCAACAACAACACGTCACAGACTACACAGGTCAACAACAACACAGAACACAGGTCAACACGCCACAGACTACACAGGTCAACAACAACACGTCACAGACTACACAGGTCAACAACAACACGTCAACAACAACAGGTCAACAACAACACGTCAACAGACAACAGGTCAACAACAGAACACAGGTCACAGACTACACAGGTCAACAACAACACGTCACAGACTACACAGGTCAACAACAACACGTCACAGACTACACAGGTCAACAACAACACGTCACAGACTACACAGGTCAACAACAACACGTCACAGACTACACAGGTCAACAACAACACGTCACAGACTACACAGGTCAACAACAACACGTCACAGACTACACAGGTGACACACAACAACAACACGTCACAGACTACACAGGTCAACAACAACACGTCACAGACTACACAGGTCAACAACAACACACAGACAGACACAGGTCAACAACAACACGTCACAGACTACACAGGTCAACAACAACACGTCACAGACTACACAGGTCAACAACAACACGTCACAGACTACACAGGTCAACAACAACACGTCACAGACTACACAGGTCAACAACAACACGTCACAGACTACACAGGTCAACAACAACACGTCACAGACTACACAGGTCAACAACAACACGTCACAGACTACACAGGTCAACAACAACACGTCACAGACTACACAGGTCAACAACAACACGTCACAGACTCACAGGTCAACAACAACACGTCACAGACTACACAGGTCAACAACAACACGTCACAGACTACACAGGTCAACAACAACACGCCACCACGTCACAGACTACACAGGTCAACAACAACACGTCACAGACTACACAGGTCAACAATAAACACGTCACAGACTACAGGTCAACAACAACACGTCACAGACTACACAGGTCAACAACAACACGTCAGACTTCACAGACTACACAGGTCAACAACAAAGATTGAAAGCTGCTTCAAAGGGGGGGACACTCTTGGACCCAAACTGCTACAGACCTATATCTATCCTACCATGCCTTTCTAAGGTCTTCGAAAGCCAAGTCAACAAACAGATTACCGACCATTTCGAATCTCACCATACCTTCTCTGCTATGCAATCTGGTTTCAGAGCTGGTCATGGGTGCACCTCAGCCACGCTCAAGGTCCTAAACGATATCTTAACCGCCATCGATAAGAAACATTACTGTGCAGCCGTATTCATTGATCTGGCCAAGGCTTTCGACTCTGTCAACCACCACATCCTCATCGGCAGACTCGACAGCCTTGGTTTCTCAAATGATTGCCTCGCCTGGTTCACCAACTACTTCTCTGATAGAGTTCAGTGTGTCAAATCGGAGGGTCTGCTGTCCGGACCTCTGCAGTCTCTATGGGGGTGCCACAGGGTTCAATTCTTGGACCGACTCTCTTCTCTGTATACATCAATGAGGTCGCTCTTGCTGCTGGTGAGTCTCTGATCCACCTCTACGCAGACGACACCATTCTGTATACTTCCGGCCCTTCTTTGGACACTGTGTTAACAACCCTCCAGGCAAGCTTCAATGCCATACAACTCTCCTTCCGTGGCCTCCAATTGCTCTTAAATACAAGTAAAACTAAATGCATGCTCTCTTCAACCGTCGCTACCTGCACCTACCCGCCTGTCCAACATCACTACTCTGGACGGCCTGACTTAGAATACGTGGACAACTACAAATACTTAGGTGTCTGGTTAGACTGTAAACTCTCCTTCCAGACCCATATCAAACATCTCCAATCCAAAGTTAAATCTAGAATTGGCTTCCTATTTCGCAACAAAGCATCCTTCACTCATGCTGCCAAACATACCCTTGTAAAATTGACCATCCTACCAATCCTCGACTTTGGCGATGTCATTTACAAAATAGCCTCCAATACCCTACTCAACAAATTGGATGCAGTCTATCACAGTGCTATCCGTTTTGTCACCAAAGCCCCATATACTACCCACCATTGCGACCTGTACGCTCCGTTGGCTGGCCCTCGCTTCATACTCGCCGCCAAACCCACTGGCTCCATGTCATCTACAAGACCCTGCTAGGTAAAGTCCCCCCTTATCTCAGCTCGCTGGTCACCATAGCATCTCCCACCTGTAGCACACGCTCCAGCAGGTATATCTCTCTAGTCACCCCCAAAACCAATTCTTTCTTTGCCGCCTCTCCTTCCAGTTCTCTGCTGCCAATGACTGGAACGAACTACAAAAATCTCTTAAATTGGAAACACTTATCTCCCTCACTAGCTTTAAGCACCAACTGTCAGAGCATCTTACAGATTACTGCACCTGTACATAGCCCACCTATAATTTAGCCCAAACAACTACCTCTTTCCCAACTGTATTTAATTTATTTATTTATTTTGCTCCTTTGCACCCCATTATTTTATTTCTACTTTGCACATTCTTCCATTGCAAAACTACCATTCCAGTGTTTTACTTGCTATATTGTATTTACTTTGCCACCATGGCCTTTTTTGCCTTTACCTCCCTTCTCACCTCATTTGCTCACATTGTATATAGACTTGTTTTTTTTTACTGTATTATTGACTGTATGTTTGTTTTACTCCATGTGTAACTCTGTGTCGTTGTATGTGTCGAACTGCTTTGCTTTATCTTGGCCAGGTCGCAGTTGTAAATGAGAACTTGTTCTCAACTTGCCTACCTGGTTAAATAAAGGTGAAATAAAAATAAAAAATAAAAACAACACATCACAGACTACACAGGTCAACAACAACACATCACAGACTACACAGGTCAACAACAACACGTCACAGACTACACAGGTCAACAACAACACATCACAGACTACACAGGTCAACAACAACACATCACAGACTACACAGGTCAACAACAACACGTCACAGACTACACAGGTCAACAACAACACGTCACAGACTACACAGGTCAACAACAACACGTCACAGACTACACAGGTCAACAACAACACGTCACAGACTACAGGTCAACAACAACACGTCACAGACTACACAGGTCAACAACACGTCACAGACTACACAGGTCAACAACAACACGTCACAGACTACACAGGTCAACAACAACACGTCACAGACTACACAGGTCAACAACAACACGTCACAGACTACACAGGTCAACAACAACACGTCACAGACTACACAGGTCAACAACAACACATCACAGACTACACAGGTCAACAACAACACGTCACAGACTACACAGGTCAACAACAACACGGGCCACAGACTACACAGGTCAACAACAACACGTCACAGACTACACCAGGTCAACAACAACACGTCACAGACTACACAGGTCAACAACAACACATCACAGACTACACAGGTCAACAACAACACATCACAGACTACACAGGTCAACAACAACACGTCTAGACTACACTGTTCAACAGACTACACCGAGCTCTAACTAGTCTACATTACTGAGCTAACAGACAGAGCTCTAACTAGTCTACATTACTGAGCTAACAGAGCTCTAACAGAGCTCTAACTTAGTCT
>NW_027039814.1:0-103646 GCF_034236695.1 Oncorhynchus nerka | reverse complement strand
CCCAACATATCAGCAGATGATTTACTGTTGCTGATACTGTGGATGAAAGAGTGGACATTGAAACTCTAGAAGGGATGAGAGACAGATGAGAGAAGGGATGAGCTGCCAGTCTGGCCCTGGTACACACAGCTCTCTCTCATACCAATGATGCCCTGCCAAGCCTAACACGCCTGGCAATCTACCAGTGCCACCTAACTCTTCAAATCGATCCAATATAATACCCTCAAGAGATTGTTTCATCCATATAACCATCTCTAACACACTGGGCTCTATTTTCAGGTGGCTTTAAGGAGGCATAAGTGTCAAGCGCACCTTCGTTTAGAATTTAGTCATGTTAAAACTGGGCCCCGGTATTTTCCACCCCTTACGCCAGGTTCAGCAATTTACCTGTCTAACTTCAGCTCGCTGGCACTGAGGTGGGAGTGGTGGCAATATTTGAGGTGTGTACTTAAAAATAAGTGCAAAAGTCATAATTTCATGCAGCGTTAAAGGAATAGTTCACTATTTTACAACTTGACGTTACGGTTAGATGGGTCACCCTAAAAGTAGTCTATGGGCCAGGAGAAACTGTAATCCATGGTTCAGTTTTCTTTACACAGCCATTACAAACTTTAGCTGACTTTAGCCACCGCTAGCAAAAATCAATGGGAGTGATGGGGGCATGTGAGCATGTTGTTGTTTTGTATAGCAGAATCACCTTTAAGTATCATCAAACCAGATATGGAATTGATTTCAGGTGATTTGGACATTGTTTTATTATTTTATTATTTATTAAAAAACCTATAGCGCTCCCGTCGGCGCTAAGATGTATCATTGTGTTAGGTTTGTTCAAAGAGAGCCCTAGCAGTCACACGGGAACCTAACCGCAACATTGCTACAGTACAAGCAGACTGAACGGAAGTGGATGAAGAGACAGTAGAATAACCACAGCCTTGTTACTAGAAGACTGGATGGAAATAGATGAAGAGACAGTAGAATAACCACAGCCTTGTTACTAGAAGACTGAATGGAAATGATGAAGAGACAGGAGAATAACCAGCCTTGTTACTAGAAGACTGAATGGAAATGATGAAGAGACAGGAGAATAACCACAGCCTTGTTACTAGAAGACTGAATGGAAATAGATGAAGAGACAGGAGAATAACCACAGCCTTGTTATTAGAAGACTGAATGGAAATAGATGAAGAGACAGGAGAATAACCACAGCCTTGTTACTAGAAGACTGAATGGAAATAGATGAAGAGACAGGAGAATAACCACAGCCTTGTTACTAGAAGACTGGATGGAAATAGATGAAGAGACAGGAGAATAACCACAGCCTTGTTACTAGAAGACTGGATGGAAATAGATGAAGAGACAGGAGAATAACCACAGCCTTGTTACTAGAAGACTGAATGGAAATAGATGAAGAGACAGGAGAATAACCACAGCCTTGTTATTAGAAGACTGAGTGGAAATAGATGAAGAGACAGGAGAATAACCACAGCCTTGTTACTAGAAGACTGAATGGAAATAGATGAAGAGACAGGAGAATAACCACAGCCTTGTTATTAGAAGACTGGATGGAAATAGATGAAGAGACAGGAGAATAACCACAGCCTTGTTATTAGAAGACTGAGTGGAAATAGATGAAGAGACAGGAGAATAACCCCAGCCTTGTTACTAGAAGACTGGATGGAAATAGATGAAGAGACAGGAGAATAACCACAGCCCTGTTACTAGAAGACTGGATGGAAATAGATGAAGAGACTGGAGAATAACCACAGCCTTGTTACTAGAAGACTGAATGGAAATAGATGAAGAGACAGGAGAATAACCACAGCCTTGTTACTAGAAGACTGGATGGAAATAGATGAAGAGACAGGAGAATAACCACAGCCTTGTTACTAGAAGACTGAATGGAAATAGATGAAGAGACAGGAGAATAACCACAGCCTTGTTACTAGAAGACTGGATGGAAATAGATGAAGAGACAGGAGAATAACCACAGCCTTGTTACTAGAAGACTGGATGGAAATAGATGAAGAAACAGGAGAATAACCACAGCCTTGTTACTAGAAGACTGAATGGAAATAGATGAAGAGACAGGAGAATAACCACAGCCTTGTTACTAGAAGACTGAATGGAAATAGATGAAGAGACAGGAGAATAACCACAGCCTTGTTACTAGAAGACTGGATGGAAATAGATGAAGAGACAGGAGAATAACCACAGCCTTGTTACTAGAAGACTGAATGGAAATAGATGAAGAGACAGGAGAATAACCACAGCCTTGTTACTAGAAGACTGGATGGAAATAGATGAAGAGACAGGAGAATAACCACAGCCTTGTTACTAGAAGACTGAATGGAAATAGATGAAGAGACAGGAGAATAACCACAGCCTTGTTACTAGAAGACTGAATGGAAATAGATGAAGAGACAGGAGAATAACCACAGCCTTGTTACTAGAAGACTGAATGGAAATAGATGAAGAGACAGGAGAATAACCACAGCCTTGTTATTAGAAGACTGAATGGAAATAGATGAAGAGACAGGAGAATAACCACAGCCTTGTTACTAGAAGACTGAGTGGAAATAGATGAAGAGACAGGAGAATAACCCCAGCCTTGTTACTAGAAGACTGGATGGAAATAGATGAAGAGACAGGAGAATAACCACAGCCTTGTTATTAGAAGACTGAATGGAAATAGATGAAGAGACAGGAGAATAACCACAGCCTTGTTACTAGAAGACTGAATGGAAATAGATGAAGAGACAGGAGAATAACCACAGCCTTGTTATTAGAAGACTGAATGGAAATAGATGAAGAGACAGGAGAATAACCACAGCCTTGTTATTAGAAGACTGGATGGAAATAGATGAAGAGACAGGAGAATAACCACAGCCTTGTTACTAGAAGACTGGATGGAAATAGATGAAGAGACAGGAGAATAACCACAGCCTTGTTACTAGAAGACTGAATGGAAATAGATGAAGAGACAGGAGAATAACCACAGCCTTGTTATTAGAAGACTGAATGGAAATAGATGAAGAGACAGGAGAATAACCACAGCCTTGTTACTAGAAGACTGGATGGAAATAGATGAAGAGACAGGAGAATAACCACAGCCTTGTTACTAGAAGACTGGATGGAAATAGATGAAGAGACAGGAGAATAACCACAGCCTTGTTACTAGAAGACTGGATGGAAATAGATGAAGAGACAGGAGAATAACCACAGCCTTGTTACTAGAAGACTGAATGGAAATAGATGAAGAGACAGGAGAATAACCACAGCCTTGTTACTAGAAGACTGAATGGAAATAGATGAAGAGACAGGAGAATAACCACAGCCTTGTTACTAGAAGACTGAATGGAAATAGATGAAGAGACAGGAGAATAACCACAGCCTTGTTACTAGAAGACTGGATGGAAATAGATGAAGAGACAGGAGAATAACCACAGCCTTGTTACTAGAAGACTGGATGGAAATAGATGAAGAGACAGGAGAATAACCACAGCCTTGTTACTAGAAGACTGGATGGAAATAGATGAAGAGACAGGAGAATAACCACAGCCTTGTTACTAGAAGACTGAATGGAAATAGATGAAGAGACAGGAGAATAACCACAGCCTTGTTACTAGAAGACTGAATGGAAATAGATGAAGAGACAGGAGAATAACCACAGCCTTGTTACTAGAAGACTGAATGGAAATAGATGAAGAGACAGGAGAATAACCACAGCCTTGTTACTAGAAGACTGGATGGAAATAGATGAAGAGACAGGAGAATAACCACAGCCTTGTTATTAGAAGACTGAATGGAAATAGATGAAGAGACAGGAGAATAACCACAGCCTTGTTACTAGAAGACTGGATGGAAATAGATGAAGAGACAGGAGAATAACCACAGCCTTGTTACTAGAAGACTGGATGGAAATAGATGAAGAGACAGAGAATAACCACAGCCTTGTTACTAGAAGACTGAATGGAAATAGATGAAGAGACAGGAGAATAACCACAGCCTTGTTACTAGAAGACTGGATGGAAATAGATGAAGAGACAGGAGAATAACCACAGCCTTGTTACTAGAAGACTGGATGGAAATAGATGAAGAGACAGGAGAATAACCACAGCCTTGTTACTAGAAGACTGGATGGAAATAGATGAAGAGACAGGAGAATAACCACAGCCTTGTTACTAGAAGACTGGATGGAAATAGATGAAGAGACAGGAGAATAACCACAGCCTTGTTACTAGAAGACTGAATGGAAATAGATGAAGAGACAGGAGAATAACCACAGCCTTGTTACTAGAAGACTGAATGGAAATAGATGAAGAGACAGGAGAATAACCACAGCCTTGTTACTAGAAGACTGGATGGAAATAGATGAAGAGACAGGAGAATAACCACAGCCTTGTTACTAGAAGACTGAATGGAAATAGATGAAGAGACAGGAGAATAACCACAGCCTTGTTACTAGAAGACTGGATGGAAATAGATGAAGAGACAGGAGAATAACCACAGCCTTGTTACTAGAAGACTGAATGGAAATAGATGAAGAGACAGGAGAATAACCACAGCCTTGTTACTAGAAGACTGAATGGAAATAGATGAAGAGACAGGAGAATAACCACAGCCTTGTTACTAGAAGACTGAATGGAAATAGATGAAGAGACAGGAGAATAACCACAGCCTTGTTACTAGAAGACTGGATGGAAATAGATGAAGAGACAGGAGAATAACCACAGCCTTGTTACTAGAAGACTGAATGGAAATAGATGAAGAGACAGGAGAATAACCACAGCCTTGTTACTAGAAGACTGGATGGAAATAGATGAAGAGACAGGAGAATAACCACAGCCTTGTTACTAGAAGACTGGATGGAAATAGATGAAGAGACAGGAGAATAACCACAGCCTTGTTACTAGAAGACTGAATGGAAATAGATGAAGAGACAGGAGAATAACCACAGCCTTGTTACTAGAAGACTGAATGGAAATAGATGAAGAGACAGGAGAATAACCACAGCCTTGTTACTAGAAGACTGGATGGAAATAGATGAAGAGACAGGAGAATAACCACAGCCTTGTTACTAGAAGACTGGATGGAAATAGATGAAGAGACAGGAGAATAACCACAGCCTTGTTACTAGAAGACTGAATGGAAATAGATGAAGAGACAGGAGAATAACCACAGCCTTGTTACTAGAAGACTGGAATGGAAATAGATGAAGAGACAGGAGAATAACCACAGCCTTGTTACTAGAAGACTGGATGGAAATAGATGAAGAGACAGGAGAATAACCACAGCCTTGTTACTAGAAGACTGGATGGAAATAGATGAAGAGACAGGAGAATAACCACAGCCTTGTTACTAGAAGACTGAATGGAAATAGATGAAGAGACAGGAGAATAACCACAGCCTTGTTACTAGAAGACTGAATGGAAATAGATGAAGAGACAGGAGAATAACCACAGCCTTGTTACTAGAAGACTGGATGGAAATAGATGAAGAGACAGGAGAATAACCACAGCCTTGTTACTAGAAGACTGAATGGAAATAGATGAAGAGACAGGAGAATAACCACAGCCTTGTTACTAGAAGACTGAATGGAAATAGATGAAGAGACAGGAGAATAACCACAGCCTTGTTACTAGAAGACTGGATGGAAATAGATGAAGAGACAGGAGAATAACCACAGCCTTGTTACTAGAAGACTGGATGGAAATAGATGAAGAGACAGGAGAATAACCACAGCCTTGTTACTAGAAGACTGAATGGAAATAGATGAAGAGACAGGAGAATAACCACAGCCTTGTTACTAGAAGACTGAATGGAAATAGATGAAGAGACAGGAGAATAACCACAGCCTTGTTACTAGAAGACTGGATGGAAATAGATGAAGAGACAGGAGAATAACCACAGCCTTGTTACTAGAAGACTGAATGGAAATAGATGAAGAGACAGGAGAATAACCACAGCCTTGTTACTAGAAGACTGGATGGAAATAGATGAAGAGACAGGAGAATAACCACAGCCTTGTTACTAGAAGACTGATGGAAATAGATGAAGAGACAGGAGAATAACCACAGCCTTGTTACTAGAAGACTGAATGGAAATAGATGAAGAGACAGGAGAATAACCACAGCCTTGTTACTAGAAGACTGAATGGAAATAGATGAAGAGACAGGAGAATAACCACAGCCTTGTTACTAGAAGACTGGATGGAAATAGATGAAGAGACAGGAGAATAACCACAGCCTTGTTACTAGAAGACTGAATGGAAATAGATGAAGAGACAGGAGAATAACCACAGCCTTGTTACTAGAAGACTGGATGGAAATAGATGAAGAGACAGGAGAATAACCACAGCCTTGTTACTAGAAGACTGGATGGAAATAGATGAAGAGACAGGAGAATAACCACAGCCTTGTTACTAGAAGACTGGATGGAAATAGATGAAGAGACAGGAGAATAACCACAGCCTTGTTACTAGAAGACTGAATGGAAATAGATGAAGAGACAGGAGAATAACCACAGCCTTGTTACTAGAAGACTGGATGGAAATAGATGAAGAGACAGGAGAATAACCACAGCCTTGTTACTAGAAGACTGGATGGAAATAGATGAAGAGACAGGAGAATAACCACAGCCTTGTTACTAGAAGACTGAATGGAAATAGATGAAGAGACAGGAGAATAACCACAGCCTTGTTACTAGAAGACTGAATGGAAATAGATGAAGAGACAGGAGAATAACCACAGCCTTGTTACTAGAAGACTGGATGGAAATAGATGAAGAGACAGGAGAATAACCACAGCCTTGTTACTAGAAGACTGAATGGAAATAGATGAAGAGACAGGAGAATAACCACAGCCTTGTTACTAGAAGACTGAATGGAAATAGATGAAGAGACAGGAGAATAACCACAGCCTTGTTACTAGAAGACTGGATGGAAATAGATGAAGAGACAGGAGAATAACCACAGCCTTGTTACTAGAAGACTGAATGGAAATAGATGAAGAGACAGGAGAATAACCACAGCCTTGTTACTAGAAGACTGGATGGAAATAGATGAAGAGACAGGAGAATAACCACAGCCTTGTTACTAGAAGACTGGATGGAAATAGATGAAGAGACAGGAGAATAACAGCCTTGTTACTAGAAGACTGGATGGAAATAGATGAAGAGACAGGAGAATAACCACAGCCTTGTTACTAGAAGACTGGATGGAAATAGATGAAGAGACAGGAGAATAACCACAGCCTTGTTACTAGAAGACTGGATGAAATGGAAATAGATGAAGAGAAATAGATGAGAATAAATAACCACAACCTTGTTACTAGAAGACTGGATGGAAATAGATGAAGAGACAGGAGAATAACCACAGCCTTGTTACTAGAAGACAGGATGGAAATAGATGAAGAGACAGGAGAATAACCACAGCCTTGTTACTAGAAGACAGGATGGAAATAGATGAAGAGACAGGAGAATAACCACAGCCTTGTTACTAGAAGACTGAATGTAAATAGATGAAGAGACAGGAGAATAACCACAGCCTTGTTACTAGAAGACAGGATGGAAATAGATGAAGAGACAGGAGAATAACCACAGCCTTGTTACTAGAAGACTGAATGTAAATAGATGAAGAGACAGGAGAATAACCACAGCCTTGTTACTAGAAGACTGGATGGAAATAGATGAAGAGACAGGAGAATAACCACAGCCTTGTTACTAGAAGACAGGATGGAAATAGATGAAGAGACAGGAGAATAACCACAGCCTTGTTATTAGAAGACTGGATGGAAATAGATGAAGAGACAGGAGAATAACCACAGCCTTGTTACTAGAATACTGGATGGAAATAGATGAAGAGACAGGAGAATAACCACAGCCTTGTTATTAGAAGACTGAATGGAAATAGATGAAGAGACAGGAGAATAACCACAGCCTTGTTATTAGAAGACTGGGTGGAAATAGATGAAGAGACAGGAAAGTTGTCTAACCTAACCCCAACATTACAAGACATGCATGGAATTGCATGAGGACAGAGACAGAGGAGTAACTGCAGAATACCAGCAAACTGAATGGAGGTGGATGAAGAGGAGACAGAGTCTAACCTAACCCCAACACTACTACCAGCAAACTGAATGGAGGTAGATGAAGAGGAGACAGAGTCTAACCTAACCCCAACACTACTACCAGCAAACTGAATGGAGGTGGATGAAGAGGAGACAGAGTCTAACCTAACCCCAACACTACTACCAGCAAACTGAATGGAGGTAGATGAAGAGGAGACAGAGTCTAACCTAACCCCAACACTACTACCAGCAAACTGAATGGAGGTGGATGAAGAGGAGACAGAGTCTAACCTAACCCCAACACTACTACCAGCAAACTGAATGGAGGTGGATGAAGAGGAGACAGAGTCTAACCTAACCCCAACACTACTACCAGCAAACTGAATGGAGGTGGATGAAGAGGAGACAGAGTCTAACCTAACCCCAACACTACTACCAGCAAACTGAATGGAGGTGGATGAAGAGGAGACAGAGTCTAACCTAACCCCAACACTACTACCAGCAAACTGAATGGAGGTGGATGAAGAGGAGACAGAGTCTAACCTAACCCCAACACTACTACCAGCAAACTGAATGGAGGTAGATGAAGAGGAGACAGAGTCTAACCTAACCCCAACACTACTACCAGCAAACTGAATGGAGGTAGATGAAGAGGAGACAGAGTCTAACCTAACCCCAACACTACTACCAGCAAACTGAATGGAGGTGGATGAAGAGGAGACAGAGTCTCACCTAACCCCAACACTACTACCAACAAACTGAATAGAACTGGAGGTAGATGAGGAGATAGTAAGGAGAGTTAATTAGTATGTCTGGGTTATGGTTCATTAGAGCTAAGGACAGATCCTGTCTAATCAGGTTAACATACCTCCTCATTAGAGATGACTGTAACAGATAAGTTCACCTGCAGGCTGTATCACGTTGGCCCTCCGCTATTCCCTACATCAACATGATACATGAACATGAAATCCCCCCATACTAACCCCGATACCACTAAGCAGATGCTTTTATTCATCAGTACATACATTTTTGTGTAATCCCTGTGGGAATTGAACCCACGATGTTGGCGTTGCTAATACCATGTTTACCAGCTGAGGCACACATACCAGGATGAATATTTGACTGGTTTGACACAGAGGTATCTCTCTCTGTTCAGAATGAAGCAGTCATGTCTGCTCTGGACTGGCAGGTGGAGGGTGACTTGCTTTATCACATATGTGAGATGTCTATGATCTCTCATTAATCTCTCTCTGCTGTTTGTACTGAAAGCTACAGTATTTATGGGAGCAATCCGCTCCCTGTATCGGTAATTGTTATAAAATAACATTAGTATTTGAGTTAATAAATTGCTTTGCTATTTGGGACTAGTGGAACGATTTGAAATAAATTAGATTTAAAAAGAGATTGGAAAGATTGGGTTACGATAACCTGCGTCTTCCTCCCTCCCTCCTTCCCATCTCAGCATTCAAGTGGTGTGCCTCACTCTAGTCAGCCCATCCACAGTGCACCCTAGGAGCAAGAGCTGCCAGTGCAGGGCCATGTATGAGATGAGGATAAGACAGCAGCCAGCACCTCTCCCTCACCTCTCATTGTGCTGCATTATCATCCTCCTTCAGACATTTTATACATGTGTAATCCCCCCCACACACACCATAATGCACCACTGCAGCCCTGCGTGCTGACACCACAGCTCCTATTTTAGAACTTTCTGCTGAACATCAGAACCTGGAGTTATGTAAGGTAAGGGGGTGGGTGTTAGAGAGATGGCCCCGGTCAGCACCTCACCTTCACACAAACACACACATATGCATGCACGCCAAACATCCTTCCCTACTTAGACAGTTAGGGTAACAGTAGAAGTGGGAATGAGGCACGGCGTATGACAGCTCACCTGGCCCCTCGTCTCCTTCCGGAGTGGCCCTGAAGCACACAGAACAGAACAGGACAAAACAGGACACTCTGTCTCTGTGCACATTAATGATTAATGACCAAGGTCTCAGAGACGTGGTGAGGATAGAGGTGACGTGGTGAGGAGAGGAGAGAGTCCAGTCAGGCAGCAACTAACCCCATCCCCAGGCAGGCTAATGTGAGCGACTAGGCTGCAAGGTCACTTTGACCTCCACTGGGGACAGGAAGTACAAGCTGGCCAATGGGAGGTACTGTACAGTTTGAGTAAGGAAGAAAAGAGAGGGTTTGACATCTGATAATCTTCTGGGCAACCTTCTGCAAGCCCTTTCCTGTGTCCTGTATGCATCCTCAAATCTCAGGTACCTGGCTACAAGTATTTCTGTCTGTCTACCAATGGAGAATTTAGCCTCCATTTCCAAACCTCTCACCCAAACATCCATCTTGGCAATCTGCAGGGAGGCAGCTGTGGAAATTAGGCTAAAACGGAACGTTAACCCCATTAATGACACAGATCATGTAGGAGCTAACCTTCCCGCAGGCTACAGTGAAACTGGAGTAAAGACAGGGCCATATATAGAGGGGGCTTAACTGCCTGAGACCAGGCAGAGGAAATTACAACTTTGAGTATTGTTGAGCAACTTGTGAACGGCATGCAAGTATTGTAGGTTTCAGAGTACAGATATGTACAAGTGTTGTAGTGTGGCAGTATAATGTGTATGTGTAAGTACACATGTGTAAGCAAGCAGACAGGTTTCAGGTAGTGTTATGGCCAATGTAGGCTGACATTTGTGTTGTTGTTAAAATGCCATTTTTGGCCCATTTGATTTAAGAGTTTGGCGTGCAGTCTGTGTGGTGTGTGATTTGGCATGCAGTGGGTGGTGTGTGTGTGTGTGTGTGTGTCTGGGTTACAACACCAGTCTGACGAGAGCAGCTAGATGGCGGGCAGTGATGTAATAAGCCTGTTGCTATGGAGACCGACATTGGTATCATAGCCTACCCCAGAGTCACAGCAAATCCAAGGACGGGAGAAAGTCATCATCACAGGCTGGCGTGTGTGTGTGTGTGTGTGTGTGTGTGTGTGTGTGTGTGTGTGTGTGTGTGTGTGTGTGTGTGTGTGTGTGGTGTGTGTGTGTGTGTGTTAGGCTGCTGAAGGAGCTGGTCTGACTGTTTACATCAAAACAGCCTGGCATCATCCTGCAAGGCACAACTATTACTAAATTATAAACATTCCCTCAAACAAAAGATACTGTACCAAGGCCTAATACAGTGAGTCTACCTAGTTGTATCAAATAATCAATCACATTTATTTACAAAGACTTTTTACATCAGCAGTTGTCACTAAGTGCTTATACAGAAACCCATCCTAGAACCCCAGAGGGCAAGGAATGCAGATGTATGAATTAGAGGTCGACCGATTATGATTTTTTCAACGCCGATACCGATTATTGGAGGACCAAAAAAGGCCGATACCGATTAATCGGCAGATTTTTTAAATGTATTTGTAATAATGACAATTACAACAATACTGAATGAACACTTATTCTAACTTAATATAACACATGAATAAAATCAATTTAGCCTCAAATAAATAATTAAACATGTTCAATTTGGTTTAAATAATGCAAAAACAAAGTGTTGGAGAAGAAAGTAAAAGTGCAATATGTGCCATGTAAGAACTAAGGTTTAAGTTCCTTGCTCAGAACATGAGAACATATGAAAGCTGGTGGTTCCTTTTAACATGAATCTTCAATATTCCCAGGTAAGAAGTTTTAGGTTGTAGTTATCATTGGAATTATAGGACTATTTATCTCTGTACCATTTGTATTTCATATGCCTTTGACTATTGGATGTTCTTATAGGCACTTTAGTATTGCAGTGTAACAGTATAGCTTCCGTCCCTCTGCTCGCTCCTCCCTGGGCTCGAACCAGGAACACAACAACAACAGCCACCCTCGAAGCAGCGTTACCCATGCAGAGGAAGGGGAACAACTACTCCAAGTCTCAGAGCGAGTGACGTTTCAAACGCTATTAGCTAGCCATTTCACATTGGTTACACGAGCCTCATCTCGGGAGTTGATAGGCTTGAAGTCATAAACAGCGCAATGCTTGACGCACAACAAAGAGCTTCTGGCAAAACACACGAAAGTGCTGTTTGAATGAATGCTTACGAGTCTGCTGCTGCCTATTACCGCTCAGTCAGACTGCTCTATCAAATCATAGACTTAGTTATAACATAATAACACACAGAAATACGAGCCTTGGGTCAATAATATGGTCGAATCCGGAAACTATCATCTCGAAAACAAGACATTTATTCTTTCAGTGAAATACGGAACCATTCCGTATTTTATCTAAGGGATGGCATCCATTAGTCTAAATATTCCTGTTACATTGCACAACCTTCAATGTTATCTAAAAATTACGTAAAATTCTGGCAAATTAGGCGGCCCAAACTGTTGCATATACACTGACTGCGTGCAATGAACGCAAGAGAAGTGACACAATTTCACCTGGTTAATATTGCCTGCTAACCTGGGTTTCTTTTTATCTAAATCTAAATATGCAGGTTTAAAAATATATACTTCTGTGTATTGATTTTAAGAAAGGCATTTTGTTCATGGTTAGGTACACAACGATATGCACCGCATCGATTATATGCAACGCAGGACACGCTAGATAAACTAGTATCATCAACCATGATTATGATTGATTGATTGATTGTTTTTTATAAGATAAGTTTAATGCTAGCTAGCAACTTACCTTGGCTTACTGCATTCGCGTAACAGGCAGTCTCCTTGTGGAGTGCAACGAGAGGCAGGTGGTTAGAGCGTTGGACTAGTTAACTGTAAGGTTGAAAGATTGAATCCCCCGAGCTGACAAGGTGAAAATCTGTCGTTCTGCCCCTGAAAGAGGCAGTTAACCCACTGTTCCTAGGCCATCATTGAAAATAAGAATGTGTTCTTAACTGACTTGCCTAGTTAAATAAAGATTAAATAAAGGTGGGAAAAAAAAAATATATATATATATATATATATATATATCTATAAAAAAACGGCCAAATCGGTGTCCAAAAATACAGATTTCCGATTGTTATGAAAACTTGAAATCGGCCCTAATTAATCGGCCATTCCGATTAATCGGTCGACCTCTAGTATGAATGAAGCACAGTGGCTAAGAACCCCCCCTAGGAAGGCAGGAACCTAGGTAGAAACCTAGAGAGGAACCAGGCTCTGAGGGGTGGCCAGTCCTAAAAAACATTTCTTATCCTGGATACCTGAACTAGTGACTATCCGGGAGAAGAAAAAAAAAGCAGCACTCTGTTGCTGTGTAAATCTGATAGATTTATTGACGGGACAAACAATAGGCTTACGTTTCAGCATAAATTGCCTTCATCCAAGCCTTGAGTAGGAAAACAATGGGAGGCCCCTATTTCCCGACGCAGGGTGTCCTGCTCGTTATGTCATTCAAACATGTCAATACTGTCAGTAGTATTAGCAACTACACAGGTTATTCAAACAAGAGCATGATCATCATTCAAGATTCCTACACATACATTCCACTTGAAAAACCCAAAGACAACAAAAAGAGCAAGCAATGCAGATGTAGAGTCACAGTGGCTATGGAAAACTCCCTAGAACAGCAGGAACCTAGAGAGGAACCAGGCTCTGAGGCTTCTTCTGACTGTGCCGGGTGGAGATAATAAGAGTATGGCCATTAAGGCCAGATCGTTATGAAGTAGGTTATTATTATGAAAAATCTAATCAAATCAAAGTTTATTTGTCAGGTGCGCCGAATACAACAAGAAATGCTTACAGTGAAATGCTAAATTACAGGCTCTAACCAACAGTGGGAAAAAAGGTGTGTGTGTGTGTGTGTGTGTGTGTAAGTAAAGAAATAAAACAATAGTAAAAAGACATTTGAAAATAAGAGTAGCAAGGCTACATACAGACACCGGTTAGTCAGGCTAATTGAGGTAGTATGTACATGTAGGTATGGTTAAAATGACTATGCATAAATGATAAACAGTAGTGTAAAAAAAGGGGTTGGCGGGTGGTGGGACACAATGTAGATAGCCCGGATAGCCAACGTGCAAGAGCACTGGTTGGTCGGGCCAATTGAGGTAGTATGTACATGAATGTATAGTTAAAGTGACTATGCATATATGATAAACAGAGAGTAGCAGCAGCGTAAAAGAGGGGTTGGGGGGAGGCACATAATGCAAATAGTCCGGGTAACCATTTGATTACCTGTTCAGGAGTCTTATGGCTTGGGGGTAAAAACTGTTGAGAAGCCTTTTTGTCCTAGACTTGGCACACCGGTACCGCTTGCCATGCGGTAGTAGAGACAGTCTATGACTGGGGTGGCTGGGGTCTTTGACAATTTGTAGGGCCTTCCTCTGACACTGCCTGGTGTAGAGGTCCTGGATGGCAGCTTTGGATGGCAGCTTTGCCCCAGTGATGTACTGGGCCGTACGCATTACCCTCTGAAGTGCCTTGCGGTCGGAGGCCAAACAATTTCCGTACCAGGCAGTGATGCAACCGGTCAGGATGCTCACGATGTTGCAGCTGTAGAACCTTTTGAGGATCTCAGGACCCATGCCAAATCTTTTTAGTTTCCTGAGGGGGAATAGGCTTTGTCGTGCCCTCTACACGACTGTCTTGGTGTCAGGACTTCCGCCGAAGTCGGTCCCTCTCCTTGTTCGGGCGGCGTCCGGCGGACGACGTCACCATCTTCTAGCCATCGCCGATCCACCTTTCATTTTCCATTTGTTTTGTCTTGTCTTCCCACACACCTGGTTTCAATTCCATCATTACATGTTGTGTATTTAACCCTCTGTTTCCCCCATGTCCTTGTCCGGAATTGTTTATTGTAGTGCTTGTGCACGTTATGCTGGTGTGTAACGGGTTTTGTTTACCCATTGATTTATTGTTCTGTTTACGGTGGTTTTGTTTATTAAACTGCGCCGTTGTAAATCAGTTTTTGCTCTCCTGCGCCTGACTTCTCTGTAGAAACATGAGTGATGCACTGCAACTCATAACGAGATAGCCACTGAATGGGACATGCCCAACAAACAGACCTGAGAGGGCCAATTAGATCCTGTATGTTTATATTGAATACAAAATGGTAGGAGAGAAACAGCTCCACTAACATGAAACACAAAATAACAACCGATGAAGGAGGTTAATAAACTGTTGAAACACATTGGTTGAAATTAGGGATGACCGATATATCGGTGAACATATTGGAATCGGCCGATATGCCAACATCGGGATCGGCCCGATGTCTATTTAACTGGCCGCTAAAATTTTAAATATAGGCTATCAGTACCGGTTGTAATTGTAAATTACTTGCAGGAATATCTGAATGCGGATGATGACTCACAATCTACATTGTTTTTCAGTTTGCTTTTTCCCACATTGTTTACTCATTGTTTAATCATCAACTCTAACTTGTGTTTTACAGATGACCCTCCCTTCCTTAACTATTAAGATGGATGATCTATAAAACGAGAGCCGCTGTTCCAGCTCCAAAACACACATTATTACTGCAGAACGGTAACTGCTCAGTGCCAATCTAATGTTCGCCAATTAGATTTGTGTGGCCAACTGGCCGTAGGTGGCTAGGAGCTGCAGTAAATGAACAGAATGATGGAAAACGTGTCTGGAATATATTCACTGGCAAGCAGCTACTGGGATAAAGATAGGAGAGCTATGCTGTATCTCTGTCTGTCTGTCTGTCTGTCTGTCTGTCTGTTTGTCCGTCCGTCCGCATGAGGACGAGACAGGCAGAAGTGATGCGGAAACGTGCCACTGGAAATGGGCAGTGGGCACACATAGACACGCACATACATACATGCGTGCGTACACACACACACACACACACACACACACGTACATACATGCACGCACACACACACACACACACACGTACATACATGCACGCACACACACACACACACACACACACACACACACACACACACACATACATGCACGCACACACACACACACACACACACACACACACACACGTACATACATGCGTGCGTACACACACACACACACGTACATACATGCACGCACACACACACACACACACACACACACACACGTACATACATGCACGCACACACACACACACACATACATGCACACACACACACACACACACACGTACATACATGCACACACACACACACACACACACGTACATACATGCACACACACACACACACACACACACGCACACACACACACACACACACGTACATACATGCACACACACACACACACACACACACACGTACATACATGCACGCACACACACAAACAAATCATGAAACTTCAAGAAGTTTATACTGTTTCATTTAAATATTCCATCAAAATGTGTCAATCCCTTTAAACAAATCATTCCTAAACTTCCCATACCACTGGCATCCCTAAACTAAGTCTCAGTAGTATGAAATATGTTTGCTAGCAGAGGTCAACATTACAATGACACCCAAACTATATGAATAAGGTATGATATCCTGCCTTAATCATAGTTAAACAACAAAGGTTTGCTTTTCTAACAGGAGCGACCAATAAATGTTCTTCATTAGAAGTTGTGCTCATTTGGTTAGCATGCAAAGTTCTGCTCTGCCATGAACTAAACACAACTTGACCTGTTTTACTTCCTCAAACTTAGCGCCGAACCTGACGGTAAAGTCAAAAGGCTCATTAGAACAGCTTCTACCCCCAAGCCAGAATCAAATGGCCACCCGGACTATTTACATTTACATTGACCCCCCTTTGTTTTTACACTGCTGCTACTCGCTGTTTCTTATCTATGCATAGTCACTTTACAAATGACCTCGACTAACCTGTACCCCCGCACAATGACTGGTTTTTTATTTACATTTTTACTTTCGTTTATTGAGTAAATGTTTTCTTAAACTTTATTTATTGAACTGCATTGTTGGTTAAGGGCTTGTAAGTAAGCATTTCACTGTATTCAGCACATTTGACAAATAACATGTGATTTGATTTGATAGTATTTGAAGTATCTCAAACCTTTGTGTGAATCTTCCACTGACATCAATCCACGAGGTACAAAGTGTGCTTCTAAAATTTGGGGACAGCTCTTTAAAGAAAACACAATTTTGTTAGAACTACTATAGCTTAATCCATATACTGTACATCTATACATCCAACTGAAAAAACACCAATATGGATGAATATAGCCCAGATAACTTTCTCTCTGACTGAGTCATTCTGCTGCTGTCCATCCACCTGTCACTGAGCTGAGAGAAGAGAGAGACGGGGAGAGAAGGTGGTGTAGAAAAGAGATGAGGAAAGGGGAGGAGAGCTCCCACAAGCGAAGGCAGACTAGCATTGTCTCTTTCATCTCAAATACAGTCCACAAGACAACAAAGAGTCTGAGCAGTTCTGTGTTGGTAAACTCCCTCTCAACAAGACGCTTTAGGATTACAAAGAAGGATCTCTCTCTCTCTCTCTCTCTCTCTCTCTCTCTGTTTGTGTAGTCTGTCCACACGTGATTAAGCAGGAAGAGGAATGGGAACTTTGGTTAGCACTTGACTGAAGTGTGTCGTGATGTGTGTATGGAAGTGATCTGATGATAGGGGAAGTTATGGCTGAGGAGAGGAGAGGGGAGAGGAAAGAGACAGAGAGAGAGGCAGAGGAGAGGTTTAATATGCTATACACACACTGACTGAGATATATAGAAAAGGTAAAAATAGAACTGAACCAGGCAGCCAAACAAAACGCGAGGCCTGAGAGGAATACCAAGAGAACAGAAAAAAATGTACGGAGAGTACCGGAAGGGTGCAAAATGGCCAGACGAAAGACAAATACAAATACCTATATGTGTTAAATGTCAGAACACACATTGCTGGCTTACTAATGAATCCCATTTGTGGGAGAATAGAGCAGTTTTGAACGAATGCACAGTATATCTATAGTACTTTGCGATGTGTACTGAGTGTAGTAATGTGATGATCACATACATTTGTCACTTATTGTTGAGGCATAAAAGCCAAAGACATAGAATTTGTAACATTAAGTTACCCAAAATGAAACTTTAAAACTTTCTATGGCTGGAGTGCTTTTCTTCAATTCAAACTCATGCTTTTCCACCCACCTGGGTCAAATACTAGTGTCCATGATTCAACAAAAGCACTCAAGCAGTTCAACACGTTTTCCCTAGCTACAGCGCTGTGTAAAAACATTGATTCAGTATGCAATTTATTTCAATCCAGATGGCAAACTGACTTTCAACTATTTCCAGCAGAGCTCTGTTAAATCCCCACACAGAGAGCTGAACAGTTGAAGAGCAGCGTTTTAGCTTCTATTTAGCACTTTCTCTTACTATCTCTATCTCCCTTTTCCCCCTTTCAACAGCGAGCTTCTCTCTCTCTCTCTCTCTCTCTCTCTCTCTCTCTCTCCCCCCTCTCTCTCTCCCTCTCTCTCTCTCCCCCTCTCTCTCTCTCTCTCTCTCTCATCCTCTCTCTCTCTCTCCCTCTCTCCCCCTCTCTCTCTCCCTCTCTCTCCCCCCCTCTCTCTCTCCATAGCGAGCTGAACAGAATGCAGAGCAGAGTTTTAGCTTCTTTTCAGGAAACTCCCAGGTGGTTGTTGTGCCTTTGCTTCCCTATGGCACTCTCTCATCACTTCAGTCTAGATTGAGCTAGCAGGAGGCGCTCCAGCTGACAAGGTAGAAACACAATATAAAAGAAGGATGTGAAAATACAGCATGATGACGCTGCAGACCAGATGAGACGTTTTTCCTGAAGTCTACCACTCATTATTTTATATAACAACATAACAACAACAGTGTGGAAACTAAAATGATTGACAGTGGCTTGTAACAATGCTTTAAAGGGATACCTCAGGGAAATGCCCTTTATCTACTTCCCCGGAGTCAGATGAACTTGTACATTCTATTTGTATGTCTCTGCGTCCAGTATGAAGGAAGTTAGAGGTAGATTCGCAAGTCAAAGCTTACTAGGGTTAGCACAATGACTGGACGTCTATGGTAACATCTAGCATGCCATAGATGTCCATTAATTGTGCTAACGCCAGTTAGCAATTGCGCTAACGCTACTTAGCAACATACTTCAAACTGCACGTAGAGATAAAAAAGAGTTCATCTGACTCTGGGGGAGTAGATAAAGGACTTCATTGCCAAAATCCGAAGTATCGCTTTAAGCCTATACTTTCTTTAGAGACCTCAGTCGGCAACGCTGGTGTACCTTGAAGATGGGGGAGAGTTTGGAGGCCAGATCTCTAGGCCAGATCTTAAAAAGACATGAAGCCAGTCCATTTTAAAGAACAGCCTCTATCTCTGTGATATTACATACACGTAGCATTTACGTCAAGATTTCACAACATTCAGTTATTTTTGAGGGGAATATAACAGTAGTAGGCTTTGTAACAAAAGTCAAATTAGTAGTAACCAAACATCAACATTCTGGAAGGACATTTATGAGAGAGAATAATTGCTGAATATGAGATAATAAACAACAAGCACATATATATATATACAGCTGAAGTCGGAATCTTACATACACTTAGGTTGGAGTCATTAAAACTAGTTTTTCCACATTTCTTGTTATTAACAAACTATAGTTTTGACAAGTCGGTTAGGACATCTACTTTGTGCATGACACAAGTCATTTTTACAACAATTGTTTACAGACAGATTATTTCACCTATAATTCACTGTATCAAAATATGAGTGGGTCAGAAGTGTACATACACTAAGTTGACTGCACCTTTAAACATCTTGGAAAATTCCAGAAAACAATGTCATGACTTTAGAAGCTTCTGATAGGCTAATTGATCATTTGAGTCAATTGGAGGTGTACCTGTGGATGTATTTTAAGGTCTACCTTCAAACTCAGTGCCTCTTTGCTTGACATCATGGGAAAATCAAAAAGAATCAGCCAAGACCGCAGAAAATAAATTGAAGACCTCCACAAGTCTGGTTCATCATTGGGAGCAATTTCCAAATGCTTGAAGGTACCATGTTCATCTGTACAAACAATAGTACGCAAGTATAAACACCATGGGACCATGCAGCCGTCATACCACTCAGGAAGGGGACGCCTTCTGTCTCCTAGAGATGAATGTACTTTGGTGCGAAAAGTGCAAATCAATCCCAGAACAACAGCAAAGGACCTTGTGAAGATGCTGGAGGAAATGGGTACAAAAGTATCCACAGTAAAACGAGTCCTACATTGACATAACCTGAAAGGCCGCTCAGCAAGGAAGAAGCCACTGCTCCAAAACCACCATAAAAAAGCCAGGCTACGGTTTGCAACTGCACATGAGGACAAAGATTGTACATTTTGGAGAAATGTTCTCTGGTCTGATGAAACAAAAATAGAACTGTTTGGCCATAATGACCATTGTTATGTTTGGAGGAAAAAGGGGGAGGCTTGCAAGATGAAGAACACCATCCCAACCGTCAAGTGCGAGGGTGGCAGAATCATGTTGTGGGGGTGCTTTGCTGCAGGAGGGACTGGTGCACTTCACAAAATAGATGGCATCGCGAGGAAAGCAAAATTATGTGGAAATATTGAAGCAACATCTCAAGACATCAGTCAGGAAGTTAAAGCTTGGTCGCAAATGGGTCTTCCAAATGGACAATGACCCCAAGCATACTTCCAAAGTTGTGGCAAAATGGCTTAAGGACAACAAAGCCAAGGTATTGGAGTGGCCATCACAAAGCCCTGAACTCAATCCTATCGTAGATTTGTGGGCAGAACTGAAAAAGTGTGTGCGCGCAATGAGGCGTACAAACCTGACTCAGTTACACCAGCTCTGTCAGGATGAATGGGCCAAAATTCACCCAACTTATTGTGGGAAGCTTGTGGAAAGCTACCCGAAACATTTGACCATAGTCAAACAATTTAAAGGCAATGCTAACAAATACTAATTCAACTGTATATATTGCTGAGGGTATTTGTCAGGCAGGGAGGCTATGCTATTGGCTGCTGTCATGACGTTGCCCTCTTTGGGTACAGCAAGCCCCATCCCCCTCTCTCTGTCTCCTACACTCAGGCTGCTGCGACCTCAGGTCATAAATTCCTGGAGGAGATTATCTCCTCATGGCCACAGTATAGAGAGAGAGTGTTTTCATGGAGAGAACAAAGGAATTTCTTCCACCTCACAGAACTTCAGGTCCGAACAACATTTATGTTCTGGAGAAGGTATAAAAGATTGGTGAAGAATTCAGCTACGAACTGGTCCATTTGGTAGAATTTTGTGAAACTCATGAGAGACAATACAGCCACATTACCATAACGCTGTTTATACAATAGCCTCAGATATGAGGTTTACATCTAATTGTTGTATAAGATGAATGAGTGTGGATGATACTGTTTGTGAAATTGTGTAATGTGATTTTGGACTGTTTAATGAAGGAAACTCTAATTCCCTTTGTAATTTAACTAAATCAGAGGACCGCCCATGAGCACAGTTATGGTCGGGCATCCTGGGACAGGCCCTTTTCTGCTCTTCCGAATAAAACCCCCACCCGGTTTTTCTATCACCAGACCATGTTTCTCTCAATTACAAGAGGACAAAGGTTGCAGACCAGCTTATCTCGATAACGAGAGGGCCAAGGTTTGAGACCAGACTGCTGAATCTTTTAACCATCCCACGTGGTTAAACTCTTAGACTATCGATACCGACAGAATAAGAACAAGTCTTTGATATTAATTACTAGTCTGCAGCTAGGAATTCGGTATCATTGAACGTGAAGACCGACAACCGCCGAAATATCTATTCTATAACGACATGAATGAATGTCACTCTGAACTATCTATCTAACCACAACAGAGAGAGAGAGAGGGCAAACTCTCCAACAGAAACAAACTTTTCAACAGAGATCCCGATGACACACTGAGCGTAAATATATATATTGATTGCAATTATACCCAAATGGGTGAGCGTTCATGTGCAAAGGATTATCTCAGTCGACCCCCACTTCTCTTTTGTCCACCAAGCCGCGATACCGGTTTATCCCACTAGGGAAACTCCGTTATCATTTCCTTGTAACTATCTACTGTTTGTTTATGCATTTCTGTTAATTACTTAGTTAGTAAATAAATTATTTAAGACAATTGATGTATGGATGACTCATAGTGAAGACTGGGTTCGTGCAGATAACCAACCATTTACGATGTTTGGAATGAGACTACCGTGAGGTAAAATAAATAAATAATTAATTAAGAAGACTAATTGATCAGATATTAAAATATATCTGAAAAGTTGTATTAGGAAAATTATAACTTTGTAATCTGAATATTTTCCTTGGTGCCCCGACTTCCTAGTTAATTACATTTGCCTGATTAGTTCATCACGAAATGCTAATTACAGAGAATCTTTAATAAAAACTATAAGTGTTCAGCTAATGATAGTAAAGACACGACACTGATGAGCAGATGTTGGTTCTAGCAGAGTGTCTGAATCTCAGCACAGCCTTAGTCCCCATTACAGTGCAGCCAGGCATTCAGCCAGGCAGCCAGCCAGGCAGGCACAAGATCCCCAAGAGACAAGAGAGGACAACAACAATATCAACACAAACACACACACAGATACGCGCTTACGCACACAACATTAATTGGTGAGGAAAAGGAGAATGTTGTTCCCTTATTTCCCATAACATTAACATAACTATATCACACGTCCGTGCTTATAGTAACACTATCTCCCATCATCAATAGCAGAGGCACTGTAACACATGTAATTAGCGTGATTGTGTGGAAACACCCTCAGTACATTAGCCTATATCCTACATACTCAACTGGCGGATCGCGGACCAGAATGGGGTCAATATGGACCGTAGGCACCCCCAAAAATATATATATATATAATAATTATACTTGTTTTTTACTCGGTTGGGCTTTGACCCTTGGTACCATAAACACACAAGACATGGAAGAATGCATAGAATTGCAGGAAATTAGCTTTAAAACTGCAAATTGTCTATCCGTCAACAAGAGGGGTGTGAACAGTTTGACGTCGCAAGGGTTGTGAGGTGGAGGTTTGTTACTACGCTGATAAATGACATTATCCATCTGGACCTTTGCCACCTAGGAAATGTGTGTGACCGGGCCTTCTCAAATAATACTTTAGTACCCCTGGCCTCTATCACGCCACACTATCCCCCATGCCTTAGTCTACATGCAGCCTGTGTGTTTTTCACCTCCTCCACCAGTGGCTTAGGCCCTAAGCCCTGATAGGCAATGGAGAGGACAGTCAGAGGAGAGGCCCGTGGGATGTTGGGTTTTTGGGTATCCTCCAGAGTCCTGGGCTGCATCCCAAATACCTTTCTATTCCCTATGTTTTGACCTGGGCTCATAGGGAATAGAGTGCTATTTGGGATTCACCCCAGACTAACCTGGCCAGCCTTTCACACTGACTGCAGGACACAGACATGCATCCTATACAGCGATGCCAAGAGGAAGGGGCCAGTGCCAGTCAACATTGGCATAATCAGTACAGCTAACATGTACAGGCCGTCTTGGTGTAAAATTTCATCTTTCCCTCTCTCATTCCCCCCCCCCCCTCTCTCTATTATAGCCCCCTCTCCATCCCTCAATCTGTATCTTTCCTCTCTCTCTCCCTCCTTATGCTGTGTTCAACTTCCTATAGCACCAAGACCACTGAGAGGATGAGATGATAGTGTTGTCAGTCATGTGCAGAGCTAATGTGCAGAGCGTGCACCTCTATAGGGCAGCACAGCAATCATACTGATCCTCTCTCTCTTTAATTTACAGGACGAAACACATCATTCCTTTGTAGCTCAGTTGGTGGAGCATGACACTTGTAACGCCAGGGTAGTGGGCTTGATTCCCGGGACCACCCATATTTAAAATGTATGCATGCATGACTAAGTCACTTTGGATAAAAGTGTTTTATAATGGCATCTATTATTATATATTTATTATCATTCAGAGTGACTGAACACACGCAAACACCCTTGGACACACACACACAAACATCCAGAGAAACACACAGATACACAAATAACCACACACACACACAAACTTCCAGAGAAACACACAGATACACAAATAACCACACACACACACACACAAACATCCAGAGAAACACACAGATACACAAATAACCACACACACACACACACAAACATCCAGAGAAACACACAGATACACAAATAACCACACACACACACACACAAACATCCAGAGAAACACACAGATACACAAATAACCACACACACACACACACAAGTACGCACAAATACGCCCCATAACAAGTACGAGCACCTCAGTAACAACATCATTAATATGCAGATTGAATATCAAAAGGAAGGACTTAACAGGACTCCATGAATTAAACAAAAAGTCCCCAGCAAACTGCAACAAATCAATGTTCAAGTTCACTGCTTTTGACACAATAATTTGTCTGAACAGAATCTCCCTCCCTCCCTCCCATTTCAAAGATGATGTCCTCTACAGCAGGAGAACTGCAGCACTCTTAAATAAGCGTTGTCACTCCTTTCAAGTTCATCATGAAAGAAGAAGGATAGCATACTCTATGTCTGAGGCAGAGTAGTAAGTGGAGCGGAGCTGGCGCGAGGAGCGGAGCTGGCGCGAGGAGCGGAGCTGGCGCGAGGAGCGGAGCTGGAGCGAGGAGCGGAGCTGGAGCGAGGAGTGGAGCTGGAGCGGTGCGTGCCCAATTTGACTGGAGCGAGATTCTCAAATGCTCCAATTTTTCTCCAGTAGCGCTCACTTCGACCTCAGGGCATGCCCGGCCCAGCATGCATTTGTAGTGTACTTGTGTGCTGCTATAGCCCCTTGATTTAGCTACTGTCATGGAGTTCGCTAAATATTTTCATAAAGAAACTGAATCAAGGTGACTTACAAAGATGAGGACCAAGAGCAAGAGAGTGTCCATAGTAGTGTCCATAACTAAAGAATCATTGTGGAATCTGAAAAGCATGATGGTGTACTTTACTTACTACATTGGCCATGCTAAAAGAAAGCAACGAGGTGGATAGATAACTACGTGTGTCATCAATGATGACATCCATGATGTCGCTCTTGCTGCTGATGAGTCTCTGATCCACCTCTACGCAGACAACACCATTCTGTATACTTCTGGCCCTTCTTTGGACACTGTGTAACAACCCTCCAGGCAAGCTTCGATGCCATACAACTCTCCTTCCGTGGCCTCCAATTGCTCTTAAATACAAGTAAAACTAAATGCACGCTCTTCAACCGATCGCTGCCTGCACCTGCCCGCCTGTCTAACATCACTACTCTGGACGGCTCTGACTTAGAATACGTGGACAACTACAAATACCTAGGTGTCTGGTTAGACTGTAAACTCTCCTTCCAGACCCACATCAAACATCTCCAATCCAAAGTTAAATCTAGAATTGGCTTCCTATTTCGCAGCAAAGCATCCTTCACTCATGCTGCCAAACATACCCTTGTAAAACTGACCATCCTACCAATCCTCGACTTCGGCGATGTCATTTACAAAATAGCCTCCAATACACTACTCAAAAAATTGGATGTAGTCTATCACAGTATACTACCCACCATTGCGACCTGTACGCTCTCGTTGGCTGGCCCTCGCTTCATACTCGTCGCCAAACCCACTGGCTCCATGTCATCTACAAGACCCTGCTAGGTAAAGTCCCCCCTTATCTCAGCTCGCTGATCACCATAGCAGCACCCACCTGTAGCACGCGCTCCAGCAGGTATATCTCTCTAGTCACCCCCAAAACCAATTCTTTCTTTGGCCGCCTCTCCTTCCAGTTCTCTGCTGCCAATGACTGGAACTAACTACAAAAATCTCTGAAACTGGAAAAACTTATCTCCCTCACTAGCTTTAAGCACCAGCTGTCAGAGCAGCTCACAGATTACTGCACCTGTACATAGCTCACCTATAATTTAGCCCAAACAACTACCTCTTTCCCTACTGTATTTATTTATTTTGTTCCTTTGCACCCCATTATTGTTATTTATAATTTGCACATTCTTCCACTGCAAATCTACCATTCCAGTGTTTTACTTGCTATATTGTATTTACTTTGCCACCATGGCCCATTTATTGCCTTTACCTCCCTTATCTCACCTCATTTGCTCACATCGTATATAGACTCTACTGTATTATTGACTGTATGTTTGTTTTACTCCATGTGTAACTCTGTGTCGTTGTATCTGTCGAACTGCTTTGCTTTATCTTGGCCAGGTCGCAGTTGCAAATGAGAACTTGTTCTCAACTAGCCTACCTGGTTAAATAAAGGTGAAATAAAAAATAAAAAATAGTGATTTTAATGAATGGAGCGGCAGTTTTTTTCCTATGAGTGCAGAGCGTTTTTTATCGGAGCTGTGGGAAAGGATGATGAGCCCTGGATGCTCCATGAGCAATGAGGGGGATTACCAACCGCTCAACTCCGCTCACAGGCTCTGGGCTGCGCCTCAAATGGCACCATATTCCCTTTATAGTGCACTACCATAGGGTTCTGGTTAAAAGTTATACACTATATAGGGAATATGGTGCCTCTATCATATTCAGAAAACTTGTTTAGGTTCCCCAATGCATAGACAAGCAGCTAGCCTGCACAACGAAAGCATCTTCTCCTCCAGCTATAAACCCATCTTGAGAGGCTGTACTGATGTATTCTCTAGAGGTGCACTGCTACACACGGTGGATTAACACTTGTGGAATTCTGTCTGGTTTGATCTGTCTCTTCAATGCCTTGATCACATGGTGTAGGTTTATAGTCAGTGGTTGCTCTTTCTTCATACAAAAAACTATGACTCAGGCAGTCATCTCTTTGGATTATGGGAAATTCTGACAAAATAACTGATTTAGAAACAGCAGGAAATGCTAATTTGTAGTGTATTCAAGGTTAAAAATGGAATCTAAAGTTTGTAATTTCCACTTAAAATGTCAGACTTAATGAAAAATGTATCAACTCCTACAAAAAATCTCCATTCATTCTAATCCACATAATAATTCACATGTCCTGTTGCTGCAGGATTATTTTCCGGCTGTAGCAAACTGGCTCAAATGAAGATCCTACATCTGTCTAGGTAGATGATCTGTCCAGACAAATCAATGAAGAGCTGCCTAGCTATTGCTCATTGCCAAATGAAGACGAGAAGGGACAGATGAAAGTGATAATGTCTGAAGGAGGGAGAGAGACAGAGAGAAGAAATTCATAACACCATTCGGCCACATTCATTTCGCAGTTTCCCAGTTTCGCAAACAGACTTCGCATTGGTTCTGTAATCCAGGAGACGAAACAGACTTCATAATCTCCTGCTTGATTCCCAGTATGACAAAGGCTGAGAATTACTTTTCAGCAATAACATTTAAAACGGGTTAATGTAATGTGCAGGGAGCAGGATACACACGAGGCGGTGCATAAAAGCTGGGATATTGGATCATTAAACTGTTTTGATTACACTGATAGACCTCCGCTCAACTCAGCATGCACTCCTCAGCCAGATTCATTACTACTGCTCAGTTCAGTTTGCTTTGGTTCACGTGTGAACGTTTTGGCTTGGCACGACTCACCACCTATGTGTGGTGTGTATGTGTGTGTGTGTGTGTGTGTGTGTGTGTGTGTGTGTGTGTGTGTGTGTGTGTGTGTGTGTGTGTGTGTGTGTGTGTGTGTGTGTGTGTGTGTGTGTGTGTGTGTGTGTGCATGAATCTGTGCTTGAGTGTGTGTACTCTACTCTGAGTCAGCTCATTAGGCCTCTATGGCACACAGTGTTAGTAATGGATTAGTACAATGGGCAAGTGTCAGTGATGAGAATGGCTAGGAACAGTACAGGGACAAACACAGGCCATCTGTTTGGTCCTGGCCAGGCCTGAGACACCGCAATCATAGAGGGAGGCCAGGTCTTCTGGGTCACTGCTCCACAGTGGTCTGAGGAGAGGAGAGACAGGAACTACTGCACCCATAGCAGCACACAGCACAGAGACAGTCCACGCTGGATGTGCTCGGCGCAAACGCGAACCCCATAGGGAATGGCCTGCAGAGACGTATTAGATATATACACACATCTATACAGAGATACCGCACGGTATGTACACACAATCAGCTTCCTCTTCTCCACACCAGCTACACTACTGCCTGCGCTTTAGTCATACAGTGATACAGTGCATGTTCTGCTGCATCATGTACAGTCAGTGATAGTTTATTAGGTACAACCATCTAGTACCGGATCGGACCCCCAGCCTGTCTTCCGGAGTGGACTTCGAAAGGTGTTGGAAACATTCCACAGGGATGTTGGTCCATGCTGACCCGATGGCATCACGCAGTTGCTGCAGATTAGAATGTGGTACATTCATGCATGCATTTATGCATCTATGTTTAGTAAGTGACTGAGTGTGTCGGGAAACAGCCTTTTCCATCTCATGCCAAAGATGCTCTACTGGGTTTGGTCAGCAACAATGTTCAATCGGTTCTCAATTGGTATCAAGGGACCCAACGTGTGCCAGGAAAACATTCCCCACACCAGTACACCATCGCCACCAGCCTGTACTGTTGACACCAGGCAGGATGGGTCCAAATCCTGACTGCCATCAGCATGACGCAACAGGACACGGATTCGTCAGGACCAGGCAATGTTTTCCACTCCTCAGTTGTCCAGTGTTGGTAATGGCCTGCCCTCTGGAGCCACTTCTTCTTGTTTGTACCTGTTAGGAGTGGAACCCAGTGTGGTCGTCTGCTGCAATAACCATCCATGACAAGGATTGACGAATTGTGGATTTTGAGATGTCGTTCTGCACACCACTGTTGTACTGCGCCGTTATTTGTCTGTTTGTGGCACGCCTGTTAGCTTGCACGATTCTTGCCATTCTCCTTCGACCTCTCTCATAAATGAGCTGTTTTCTCCCACATGGCGGCCGCTGACTGGATGTTTTATGTTTGTTCCACCATTCTTGGTAAACCCTAGACACTGTTGTGAGTAAAATGCCCCAGGAGGGCGGCCCTTTCAGAGATACTGGATCCGGCCCGCCTGGCACCGACGATCATACCACACGAAAAGTCACTTAGTCACTTGTTTTGCCCATTCTAACTTTCAATCAAACAGTAATTGAATGCCTCAATGCCTATCTGCCTGCGTTATATAGCTAGCCAAGGCCATGTGAACGTGTACCTAATAAACTGGCCCGTAACTATATATCTCCGCCTTATCTCAGTTCACTGGTCACGATGGCAACACCCATCCGTAGCACACGCTCCAGCAGGTGTATCTCACTGATCATCCCTAAAGCCAACACCTCATTTGGCCGCCTTTCGTTCCAGTACTCTGCTGCCTGTGACTGGAACGAACTGCAAAAATCGCTGAAGTTGGAGACTTTTATCTCCCTCACCAACTTCAAACATCAGCTATCCGAGCAGCTAACCGATCGCTGCAGCTGTACATAGTCTATTGGTAAATAGCCCACCCATTTTCACCTACCTCATTCCCATACTGTTTTTATACTGTTTTTTTATTTTTTTTATTTATTTACTTTTCTGCTCTTTTGCACACCAATATCTCTACCTGTACATGACCATCTGATCATTTATCACTCCAGTGTTAATCTGCAAAATTGTATTATTCGCCTACCTCCTCATGCCTTTTGCACACATTGTATATAGACTGCCCATTTTTTTTCTACTGTACTATTGACTTGTTAATTGTTTATTCCATGTGTAACTCTGTGTCGTTGTATGTGTCGAACTGCTCTTCACTGCTCTGACATGTATATACTGTACAGTACAGAGCCTTCACTGCTGCGTCATGTATATACTGTACAGTACAGAGCCTTCACTGCTCTGACATGTATATACTGTACAGTACAGATCCTTCACTGCTGTGTCATGTATATACTGTACAGTACAGAGCCTTTACTGCTGTGTACAGTACAGAGCCTTTACTGCTGTGTCATGTATATATGTACAGAGCCTTTACTGCTGTGCTCGCAGAGCATGTGTATATACTGTATAGTACAGAGCCTTCACTGCTGTGTCATGTATATACTGTACAGTACAGAGCCTTTACTGCTGTGTCATGTATATACTGTACAGTACAGAGCCTTCACTGCTGCGTCATGTATATACTGTACAGAGCCTTCACTGCTGTGCCATGTATATACTGTACAGTACAGAGCCTTCACTGCTGTGCCATGTATATACTGTACAGTACAGAGCCTTCACTGCTGTGTCATGTATATACTGTACAGTACAGAGCCTTCACTGCTGCGTCATGTATATACTGTACAGAGCCTTCACTGCTGTGCCATGTATATACTGTACAGTACAGAGCCTTCACTGCTGTGTCATGTATATACTGTACAGAGCCTTCACTGCTGCGTCATGTATATACTGTACAGTACAGAGCCTTTACTGCTGTGTCATGTATATACTGTACAGTACAGAGCCTTCACTGCTGTGTCATGTATATACTGTACAGTACAGAGCCTTCACTGCTGTGTCATGTATATACTGTACAGTACAGAGCCTTTACTGCTGTGCCATGTATATACTGTACAGTACAGAGCCTTCACTGCTGTGTCATGTATATACTGTACAGAGCCTTCACTGCTGCATCATGTATATACTGTACAGTACAGAGCCTTTACTGCTGTGTCATGTATATACTGTACAGAGCCTTCACTGCTGTGTCATGTATATACTGTACAGTACAGAGCCTTCACTGCTGCATCATGTATATACTGTACAGTACAGAGCCTTTACTGCTGTGTCATGTATATACTGTACAGTACAGAGCCTTCACTGCTGCATCATGTATATACTGTACAGTACAGAGCCTTTACTGCTGTGTCATGTATATACTGTACAGAGCCTTCACTGCTGCGTCATGTATATACTGTACAGTACAGAGCCTTCACTGCTGCTGCATCATGTATATATGTCATGTATATACTGTACAGTACAGAGCCTTCAGCTGTGTCATGTATATACCTTCACTGCTGTGTCATGTATATACTGTACAGTACAGAGCCTTTACTGCTGTGTCATGTATATACTGTACAGTACAGAGCCTTTACTGCTGTGTCATGTATATACTGTACAGTACAGAGCCTTCACTGCTGTGTCATCATGTCATGTATATACTATATACTGTACAGTACAGAGCCTTCACTGCTGTGTCATGTATATACTGTACAGTACAGAGCCTTCACTGCTGTGTCATGTATATACTGTACAGTACAGAGCCTTCACTGCTGTGTCATGTATATACTGTACAGTACAGAGCCTTCACTGCTGTGTCATGTATATACTGTACAGTACAGAGCCTTCACTGCTGTGTCATGTATATACTGTACAGAGCCTTCACTGCTGTGTCATGTATATACTGTACAGTACAGAGCCTTCACTGCTGTGTCATGTATATACTGTACAGTACAGAGCCTTCACTGCTGCATCATGTATATACTGTACAGTACAGAGCCTTCACTGCTGTGTCATGTATATACTGTACAGTACAGAGCCTTCACTGCTGTGTCATGTATATACTGTACAGTACAGAGCCTTCACTGCTGTGTCATGTATATACTGTACAGTACAGAGCCTTCACTGCTGTGTCATGTATATACTGTACAGTACAGAGCCTTTACTGCTGTGTCATGTATATACTGTACAGTACAGAGCCTTCACTGCTGTGTCATGTATATACTGTACAGTACAGAGCCTTCACTGCTGCATCATGTATATACTGTACAGTACAGAGCCTTTACTGCTGTGTCATGTATATACTGTACAGAGCCTTCACTGCTGTGTCATGTATATACTGTACAGTACAGAGCCTTCACTGCTGCATCATGTATATACTGTACAGTACAGAGCCTTTACTGCTGTGTCATGTATATACTGTACAGTACAGAGCCTTCACTGCTGTGTCATGTATATACTGTACAGTACAGAGCCTTCACTGCTGCATCATGTATATACTGTACAGTACAGAGCCTTTACTGCTGTGTCATGTATATACTGTACAGTACAGAGCCTTCACTGCTGTGTCATGTATATACTGTACAGTACAGAGCCTTCACTGCTGTGTCATGTATATACTGTACAGAGCCTTCACTGCTGTGTCATGTATATACTGTACAGTACAGAGCCTTTACTGCTGTGTCATGTATATACTGTACAGTACAGAGCCTATGTATATACTGTACAGAGCCTTCACTGCTGTGTCATGTATATACTGTACAGTACAGAGCCTTCACTGCTGTGTCATGTATATACTGTACAGTACAGAGCCTTTACTGCTGTGTCATGTATATACTGTACAGAGCCTTTACTGCTGTATGTATATACTGTACAGAGCCTTTACTGCTGTGTCATGTATATACTGTATGTATATACTGTACAGTACAGATCCTTCACTGCTGCATCATGTATATACTGTACAGTACAGAGCCTTCACTGCTGCGTCATGTATATACTGTACAGTACAGAGCCTTCACTGCTGCGTCATGTATATACTGTACTGTACAGAGCCTTCACTGCTGCCTTCACTGTGCATGTATATACTGTACAGTACAGAGCCTTCACTGCTGTGTCATGTATATACTGTACAGTACAGAGCCTTCACTGCTGTGTCATGTATATACTGTACAGAGCCTTCACTGCTGTGCCATGTATCATGTATATACTGTACAGTAGAGCCTACTGTGTGTCAGTACAGAGCCTTCACTGCTGCATCATGTATATACTGTACAGTACAGAGCCTTCACTGCTGCTGTCATGTATATACTGTACAGAGCCTTCACTGCTGCATCATGTATATACTGTACAGTAGAGCCTTCACTGCTGCATCATGTATATACTGTACAGTACAGAGCCTTCACTGCTGTGTCATGTATATACTGTACAGAGCCTTCACTGCTGCATCATGTATATACTGTACAGTAGAGCCTTCACTGCTGTGTCATGTATATACTGTACAGAGCCTTCACTGCTGTGTCATGTATATACTGTACAGTACAGAGCCTTCACTGCTGCATCATGTATATACTGTACAGTACAGAGCCTTCACTGCTGCGTCATGTATATACTGTACAGAGCCTTTACTGCTGTGTCATGTATATACTGTACAGTACAGAGCCTTCACTGCTGTGTCATGTATATACTGTACAGAGCCTTCACTGCTGCATCATGTATATACTGTACAGTACAGAGCCTTCACTGCTGACATGTATATACTGTACAGTACAGAGCTGTCATGTATATACTGCTGTCATGTATATACTGTACAGAGAGCCTTCACTGCTGCATCATGTATATACTGTACAGAGCCTTCACTGCTGTGTCATGTATATACTGTACAGTACAGAGCCTTCACTGCATGTATATACTGTCATGTATATATATACTGTACAGAGCCTTCACTGCTGTGCATGTATATACTGTACAGTACAGAGCCTTCACTGCTGCATCATGTATATGTACAGTATACTGTACAGAGCCTTCACTGCTGCATCATGTATATACTGTACAGTACAGAGCCTTCACTGCTGTGCCATGTATATACTGTACAGAGCCTTCACTGCTGTGCCATGTATATACTGTACAGTACAGAGCCTTCACTGCTGCGTCATGTATATACTGTAGGCTATACTGTACAGTGGTGTCAGGTTCTCTCTGGGCTGCTGTCTCATCAATCTAGAGAGAGAACCGCAGTGCTGAAGGGAGAGAGGAGAGAGAAAGAAAGAGAGAAAGGGGTGAGAGAGAGAGCGAGAGAGCGAGGGGAACAAAGAATGGATTCTGTGGAGCTCAGAGGTTCAGATACCAGCTAGGAACCTAAAGGAAGGAGACTGGAGCAGAAGAAGGAGGGTAAAGATCTCTAGGGTGACATGGGTAAAAATATGACACTGCTACCTGGGAATAAATACCTGGGAAACAATATGAAATTCTTAACAATATGATGCACCACCCAAACGTTACAGCTCCCAGGCTAAAGACTCGTCTGAGTGGACTCAGTGGACACTTCCATGCACCTCTATTGGGATTGTTTTGTCTTTCTATTTTCTCTTTGCCTCTGTATTTCCCGACACTCAGTCACTCACTGAATCCTGTTGAACTTGATTGTGTTACAAGATCTGCCACTCAGGTAGATTACAAGCTTAAAGGCATTAGAAATGTCAGATCAAGAGTTGCAGACTGTAGCTAAGTAAGTACTGAATCCCAAAGAGGTAGCAAACCACAAAGCACTATGGGAAGAAATTTTGGTCAGAAAAGACTAGGTAGAAGGAAAGGAGTAGGAGTAAGATACAGTACTATTATAACTGGGTGGTTCGAGCCCTGAATGGCTGAAAGCCGTGGTATATCAGACCATATACCATGGGTATGACAAAACATGTATTTTCTCTGCTCTAATTAAGTTGGTAACCAGTTTATAATAGCAATAAGTCACCTTGGGGGTTTGTGATATATGGCCAATGTACCACGGCTAAGGGCTGTGTCCTAGCACTCCACATTGCGTTGTGCATAAGAACAGTCCTTAGCCGTGGTATATTGGACATATACCACACCCTCTCGTGCCTTATTGCTTAATTATACTATGCCAAGATATTACATTTGACTTATCTTGTTTACATTATTCTCTATCTTTCTTGAAGGAAGTTATGAATTTAAAGTAATTCATGATAAATCCCTCAGTATCTCTTAATTTCTCTGGACAGATTGGGGCATCCTAATACTTTTTTATTTTTTATTTCACCTTTATTTAACCAGGTAGGCTAGTTGAGAACAAGTTCTCATTTGCAACTGCGACCTGGCCAAGATAAAGCATAGCAGTGTGAACAGACAACACAGAGTTACACATGGAGTAAACAATTAACAAGTCAATAATACAGTAGAAAAAAGGAGAGTCTATATACATTGTGTGCAAAAGGCATGAGGAGGTAGGCGAATAATTACAATTTTGCAGATTAACACTGGAGTGATAAATGATCAGATGGTCATGTACAGGTAGAGATATTGGTGTGCAATACTGCTCCATATAGGATGAATATGTACACTGAGAGAATATACTCTATACTGAGAGTGACTCCAGCGGGAATCTTCATTGCTCCTGTGCTGACTGTGGATCCTACAGGCACTGCTGCAGAGTCCTGAGCTATCCCAGTGACATCATCATGCTGCAGAGTCCTGAGCTATCCCAGTGACATCATCATGCTGCAGAGTCCTGAGCTATCCCAGTGACATCATCATCCTGCTGAGCTATCCCAGTGACATCATCATGCTGCAGAGTCCTGAGCTATCCCAGTGACATCATCATGCTGCAGAGTCCTGAGCTATCCCAGTGACATCATCATGCTGCAGAGTCCTGAGCTATCCCAGTGACATCATCATGCTGCAGAGTCCTGAGCTATCCCAGTGACATCATCATGCTGCAGAGTCCTGAGCCATTTACATTTACCATTTAAGTCATTTAGTGACATCCCAGTGACATCATCATGCAGAGAGTCCTGAGCTATCCCAGTGACATCATCATGCTGCAGAGTCCTGAGCTATCCCAGTGACATCATCATGCTGCAGAGTCCTGAGCTATCCCAGTGACATCATCATGCTGCAGAGTCCTGAGCTATCCCAGTGACATCATCACTGGGTGAGGAGAGAGGGAGCATGCAGCGGTTGCAAAGTGAGCTTCCTGCCTGCACCACAATGAAATGAAAAATCCCTACTAGCAGCAACATGTCTGTTGCTATCGTGGTGTGTGCGTGTGCATATGCGCACATGTCTGTGTGTGCGTCTGTGTGTGTTTGTGTATAAACAGCCCCAAAAACATGTGTGCTGTGATGCCTGCAATCGTAGCAGTCTGAGGTAGAGGTGAAACGCTCCATGAAATATTCACTCCTGGCACACATTTGTATTATTTATTGTCGTGGGTCGGCACAGCAACAGTAGAGCCGCTTGAACCCTAAACAGACAGTCAGAGACAGGTTGTGGCACGCTGTGGCATGACTGCCTCACTGCTGACGGAAGCAGCCTGTCAGTCCCCTCTGCAGGCAGACACGCTGTGGCTCGAATGTCTGTCTGACAGCGACTAGGTTCATATTCACTAAGCTACAGAGAAAGGTGTTTATCTATCAAGGTTTGTAAGCAACAGAACTGTGCTTATGTTCCAGTAAGGCTGAGCATTCTACTTTAGAACCAGTAATGTGTGCTCTGGTATGTTCCTGATATTTAATAGGACATGGCATGGTATTAATGTGTATTGTCTGGTAATGACTTAGTATAATTCAAAACAACTAGTAACTAATTAATGACCCAAATACATGCATAGGCTATTAGTGTGTAACTGCAATTCTACCATGGACGTAAATACCATATCAAAATATTTCTGTGCTTCTTATCCGACACTCTACAGGTCACCTGGGACTGGTGTGGTTAAAGATCCACTTCTGGTGCTGCTGGCTAAATATGGAGGTGTAAGGTTTCATGCAACGCCTGCCTGAAGTTGGCACTCAACCAGAGTTGTTTTGTTCTTCCAAACTGCTATGGAGTATACCGTATCTTACCAGCTGTACAGCACTGCCTCCAGGAATGGGTTAGGGCACAGCAGCTCACATGCATGCAGCTTAACCAAGTATTAGAGAGATGCATGTTGGGTTTATCAGTTGTCATGGTGAGTAGTTAGTCAAAGTAAAGGAGAAAACTCACCAGACCAATTGTCGGTCTGCACAATACAGGGCTGCTCCTCCACCGTTCGCTTGCTGTCAGAGCGGTGGGATATAGGGACCACCCACTGTTGGCGACTGACCATAATGACCATCATTTTCACCCGTTTCTACATGTAGAATCGCTTTGCACTTGGTTTGCAAATTACATCCACCACTCTGTTCAGAGGTGGTAAGTAGTCTCGCCGGGAGACGCTCGACAATCCTACCGGTCTGTCCACGTCGTAGTAGTAAAAAACAGCACCATTTCAAGCTGTCAGTGACTAGGATGCAAATGATTAAATTCTGAAATTTGTCATCAGAGATTTTTTAAACATTACTGGAAGAGCAGCAATCAAAGGGACAAGCTAAAGCAGTCAGTGTCTGCATCCTAAATGGCACCCTATTCCTGTGAAGTGCACTGCTTTTGACCATTGCCCCATAGAGCCCTGATCAAAAGTAGGGCACTAAATAGGAATAGGATGACATTTGGGATGTATCCAGTGACATCATTAGAATCATGGTTATTACTGTCATGACCGCAAATCATCCTAATCTGAGAGAGCACCAAAGCCTTGGAGGATTTATCTCACTATTCCTCTACATTATGGATTAACCATGTTGTTGCAGGGTGCCTTCGAATCAAAGTGACATGCGTTGTGTAGATTCAGCTCTGTGGCGTCAGGACTGGTTCAAATAGTATTTGTGAGCGTTTGCTTGAGTCTGTTTGCCTTTACTGTATGATTCCATTAGTTCTACTGCAGCAGGCTTATTCAACTAAGCACAGCTGAAGTATTTGAAAGACAACAAATACTATTTGAACTCAGGCCTGGTGGCGTAGAGTAAGCCTGTAGCTAGAGGGACTGATAAGCAGAGCTGTGGCTGTCTAAATCACATCTTCCTGCTATTCTAGGTTCTATTAAACCTGAGCCAGCAGTTAGAAATACATATAAATAGGGGAACAGCAGTCCCAGTCTCAGGATTATAATGGGGTGAAATGATCCCACTTGGAACCCTCTCTCTCTCCTGTAATGTTCACTCTAGGTGGAATTTCAGTTTCAGGATTTATTTGGTATTGCATCTAGGAGAGATTATTTTGACTGGGAATGATTGGGGATTAACCCACATGCAGTTTTAAGAAGTTATTTTGGTAATAACATGTTCATGTACAGTAACAAATGCACATATGACAGTCCAACTTTAACCAAAGTACAATTAATAAAGGCTTTATATAGTATACTTCATAAGCACAACATAAATGCTTCACAAATGCCTCCAATACCCTACTCAACAAATTGGATGCAGTCTATCACAGTGCAATCCGTTTTGTCACCAAAGCCCCATATACTACCCACCATTGCGACCTGTACGCTCTCGTTGGCTGGCCCTCGCTTCATACTCGTCGCCAAACCCACTGGCTCCATGTCATCTACAAGACCCTGCTAGGTAAAGTCCCCCCTTATCTCAGCTCGCTGGTCACCATAGCATCTCCCACCTGTAGCACACGCTCCAGCAGGTATATCTCTCTAGTCACCCCCAAAACCAATTCTTTCTTTGGCCGCCTCTCCTTCCAGTTCTCTGCTGCCAATGACTGGAACGAACTACAAAAATCTCTTAAATTGGAAACACTTATCTCCCTCACTAGCTTTAAGCACCAACTGTCAGAGCATCTTACAGATTACTGCACCTGTACATAGCCCACCTATAATTTAGCCCAAACAACTACCTCTTTCCCAACTGTATTTAATTAATTTATTTATTTTGCTCCTTTGCACCCCATTATTTTTATTTCTACTTTGCACATTCTTCCATTGCAAAACTACCATTCCAGTGTTTTACTTGCTATATTGTATTTACTTTGCCACCATGGCCTTTTTTGCCTTTACCTCCCTTCTCACCTAATTTGCTCACAATGTATATAGACTTGTTTTTTTACTGTATTATTGACTGTATGTTTGTTTTACTCCATGTGTAACTCTGTGTCGTTGTATGTGTCGAACTGCTTTGCTTTATCTTGGCCAGGTCGCAATTGTAAATGAGAACTTGTTCTCAACTTGCCTACCTGGTTAAATAAAGGTGAAATAAATAAAATAAATAAATAAATAAAGCATGATATACGCTTATAGATTATTTGTGAAGCATTTTTTGCAGTGCAGTGGTATAGGCATGAGAAGAAGAGAAGAAAGAAAAGCGAACTTGACATCTACAATAGGCTTTTCTATCTGAATGTAGGCTCCAAAAACAAAAACAAAGCTGCCAAGCCCTTTCCTGCAGTCTATGACCAAAAGCACCCTCTTTGGCCTCATGGGTGAAATGTTATTCATATTTTTCCTAATTTAATCAGATTTAAAGATTATTTTTTTAAAACCTGACTGAAATCCAGTGTTTCTATGTCAAACTGTTATGTTATATTTCAATCTCCTGTAATGTATATAAAGTGTAATATTGGGATGCAAATTCAAAATGTAATACATTTCAACTCTATATCGGACATGGTACAGGTGTCTTGTTTTTTTAAGCCCATAACCATGTGTGTGAAGTGTATACTTTTGTATCAAAGTAGATGTGTTTAAGACTTACCTAGAATCACTCTGTGTGAGCCTGATTTAGCCCACTGCAGTAAAAGTTGAACAAACCCCAACATTACCAGGCAACACGCCAGGCAGTAAACAACATAACTTAACAACGCCCACTTAGACGAAAGCAGCGGAAGTCTACTTCAATCATGCATTTACAAGACAAAATCACAACTCCATCCAAGTCCTGCATTAGACTTCCAGGGAACGGTGGTGATTTCATTAGTGCACCACAGAATGCAGCATCTTGACTGAGGCCTGTAGACTGTGGATGTCCCAAATGGCACGCTACTTTTGACCAGACTCCTATGCACCCTGGTCCAATATAGTGCACTACATAGGGTGCCATTTGGGACACCACCACTGACTCTGTGCCAGTGCCTCAGTCACCCATACTGATGAGGAGGAGAGGACTTCTCTGCTCTTCTGGATCAATAACGTTCTATGAAAGACAGAGACATATTTCATTCAAGCTCCTGTCTAAAGTCATTAATAAATGTACTTGTTTCTGTTTTAAACTTGTATGAATTCCAGGTGAATTGAAGAGGGTAAAAGTAAGGAATACCAATGTGCCATTAAGACTAGAAGGGCTTTGGGGAAAATACAGTACACTTCAAGACTTGGCTAGGAGTGATTCCAGTTTCCTTCAGGGTGAGGAAGACCAAACACCATCAGAAGTTAAAATGCTCATCTTGCCACAAAGTCAGTGCATTTCAAAATCTTGAGTTCCATCCTTTTTTTAAAATATTTATTTAATTACTCCAGTGGGCTAAATCAGGGGCACACAGAGTGTTTCTTGGTAGTATAAAACAAATCTACTTTGAAACACACATGGGGTTATAGGCTTACAAAAAAGAAGATACCTGTACCATTTCAGATCATTTTGAGTTTGCATCCCAATGTTACACATTATATACATCACAGAAGAACTATAACAAAACCGTTTGACATATAAAACAGGATTTTAAGATTTTTTTTAACAATGTTGATTAATGAAATTATGACAAATATGAATAACATTCCACCCATGAGGCCACTAGATGGCACTTTGGCCATTTGACTGTAATCAGTATCATAAAGGGTTTGAATATGTCCTGTTCCAAACCACCCTGTAACAATAGAGAGCAGAAGATCCAGAGATGCATTCAGATGCATTCAGAATAGAACCAGAGAGCACATTATAAGCTGAGTACGGCTGTGAGCAGTGCAGCCCTAAAGCGTTGAGGTACACAGACTAATAATGCCCAAATGCAGTATATACACTCTCTCACATGTTCTCTTCCAATGCACCTGTCTGTCTGTCTGTCTGTCTGTCTGTCTGTCTGTCTGTCTGTCTGTCTGTCTGTCTGTCTGTCTATCTATCTATCTATCCATCTATCTATCCATCTACCTCCCCTTCCCTCTCTCTGTGAGAGAATTGCAGATCAGCAACAACGGTCTGAGAGTGATTCAAATGTGACTTGTGACAAGCTTTAAAATGTGTGTCCTGGAGATGTGTCTTATGTTTCAATGCAAGGGCCTGATCAGGCATGGATCAGCAAAAGGAAGGCCAGGGTCATTACAATACTCAGAAAGTCAGAGGTTCTGATACAAAGAACGAAAAAAATGGTCATGTTGATTGATTGCAGATTGATTGCAGATGGCTGATTGATTGACTGACCTCTTCTTATACTCTAGATTCTCTGATAAGGTATCAGCATTTGTTTACAGACTTTACATGGTTGGTGTTAAATCCTACCATTTCCTTTCAATTCAGTGTTTCAGTCACATTGGAAAGTAGGCTATAGTTTTCCTTTGTTGTCAGATCCCAGAAATGTTGTGGATGGTGAAGGTCTCTACATATTGTCATTACTAATATGATGGTGAGGAGAACTGTCACATCTCTATGCGTCCAGGTTAGGAGACACACTCACAAACTGTTATTGATGCTGATTATCACTCTTTACCTAGGCCAAGGCCAGTCTAAAACCCAGACAAACATAGAAAATATGAAAAGTGTCATAGATCAATAGATGATCCATAGATGATCAATATTGTAAGATGAACGATTCAGGACAGTTGCAGTGCACTGAAGCCATGCTTCCAAAATTCAGCCAGCAGAATGGCATTAAATACCCGATGAGATACATTAGATCGTTACACATTTAATACGCAATGCAGATTACGGTTTTCTATATTTTCATCAAGCTGTCATGTGATGCGCACAAGTAGCAGATACTCAGACGAAAGAGACATGACCCACAGTGGGGCAACCAACGGTGACAGCAACGGCATCAATATAATAGGTTCCCTGCTTGCTAAACAGGAACTGACCTGGATCGTGCAGGTGTACTCCGAGTCATCCAGCAGCCTCACCGTACAGTTGTATTCTCGTTCCAGATTCCTGATGCTGCCACTCATGAAACGGCTCAGCATCTTCTTGCTCTGTGTCTGTGTATGGGACCACAAAAAACTGCACACAGCATAGATGTAATGTCACATCAACAACGTCCCTCCTCTTTGGTCCAACACCTGGATAGCAGCAATGTCAACCTACAGCGGTGGTTGAGCATCGTATTTCCGGTAGCCCAGATGTGATATCGCACTGAATGCTCAACGGCTGGGCAACCAAAGAACGTATACTGTATCACTCAATGTGATCAAATGTTAGCCTGCTACTGAGGTCCAGTTAAACTGTTATCATAACTCCACACTCTTCATTGCTCTCTTCAGTCAAATGCTGCTGGGCGGGCCACGGACTAGTCTCTGAATGACGTGTCTGCGCGACAGTCAAAAGCCGAGGAAATTGGCTACATTTCTGTGTGTTAACCACAGGTTGGTTCTCCGCGGGAGCAATGTGACGAATAGTCATTTCGAATCTCCCACGTTTCCATCAGAATACAGGGCCATGCCCATCAGCTGAAATAATGCCAGTCAGCCTACACCACCAAGGATACGAATAGCCAGCAAGGACTGCTCGACCTGTTTCGATGAGCTGCTCAGTTCAAGAGCTGTTTACATTGTATTTCAAATCGCACCGTATGCAAATGAGTGCATGACGCGCTCGAGGAGAGCCGCTGGAAAGGAGGTTGGCGAGCGAGAGGTGTTAATCGTAGACTGTTTCATAATACAGAGAATGCAATAGTCATATGTTTCTAGATTCAACCTTTGAAATATCATAGGGAATATGCAATGTCCATAATTGCCAACAGTAACCACTGAGGTAAGGTAAAACAATGATCATGTAACTTATTATAGCCTAATGTACCTATAATTGATCTCATCCGGGGAGTCTATAATTTATTGCATAGACTAGGCCTACTATTATGATTGTCTGGTTATGCAATAGGCTGTTGGCTCCCTCAGGTGGTGTGTAATTTCTAGTGCAGTCTGCTCTTGGTAGTCTTGAGCAGGTGGGCCACTAGACCACTAGGAGAAGCCGCTGGAAATGGTTGGCATAACAGTATGTACCTGCCCTACCTGCTTTACCTGCCCTACCTACTTTACCTGCTTTACCTGCCCTACCTACTTTACCGTTATCTCAGTGTGCGCTTATAATAAGTAGAGGGGTGGATGGGATCGCACATTTTTTTAATCGATTGATTATTGGGATTAAGACAGAATAGGCTATCAACACATGTGGAATGCATGTAGCTGTAGGAGATGAATATATTAGGCTAAACAACAGCCCTGTGAGTATCGGAAAGCTGTCAATTATATCACATCAATTAGGCTTATCATTAATGAAAGACTCATGTTTCAACCAAGTTTTGTTTAACCCGTAAGAGTCTAAACCTTGTCTATGTTCTACTAAGCTATATGGAATTGTTTTAAGAAGGTGATACCAAGGATCATTTTGCTATTTGGTTTTGAATTTTAAGACCCATTGAAGTATAAAAAAAATATATATACACAAATTATTTGATGAAACATTTTATTTGGCCTTACTGCTATTAGCCCATACAAACGCAATGAATAATAGATTCACGACATGGAGGGGGGTTTACTAAGCTATATGGAATTGTTTTAAGAAGGTCATACCATGGATCATTTTGCTATTTGATTTTTAATATTAAGACCCCTTGAAGTATAAAAAAATATATATAAAAAAATGTGTAGAGGGTAAGCTAATCCTAGGTCTTTGCTAAGGCTAACTTCTGGAATGGGCCTATGGTGCTGTTATTCTGATACTGAATGTGTTCAACATTACATGAGTGGGCAAATACTTTTTAACAACAGGAAGTAAACACATTTACCAATCATCATTCATGGACATGACAGCATGGTAGTAACACCTGTCTGTGATGGCATGTGGCAGTGGATTGGTTCATGGCACTGCAGAATGGGTGTGGTCACAAGCATAAATGTGACCCTGAGTGAGGAGGGGTGTCTGGGTGTTGTTCAGCTGTCCTTCCACGGGGTCACGTCTTCTTCCTGTTTCTCCTTCTGTCCTTGGGAGTCAACACTGGGTGTGAATAACCAAGAGATGATGTCATAGATTCAGCAGCCCAGGACAGTCTTACAAATCCAAGCCCAGTTTCCACAGTGACCAGACCCCAGGCTGTCAAACACCAAAACAACCCTACCGGCTGGCTGGGGGGTAAGGAGCGAGAACAGGACTTGGCATCATGCTACCTGAGAGGGGTACACAGCACTCCAATATAGCCTATATATAGTGCACTACATTTGACCAGAGGTCAGAAGTGGTGCATTACATAGGGAATAGAGTACTATTTAGGACATACCACAGTTCAGCCAGCCAATCACTCTGGCACAAGACGTCATGTCAACACCTAGCCGCTCCAATTAACTTGGATCTTAACCCTCATGAGTCCAATCGAAACGGAACACCATGTTCCAATGTTCCATAGTTCCGATACCCTAAATGTGATATGTTGTATTTTAATCTTAGCCAATATGTATCCCGGTGGAAGCCATTTGAAGCTGGACGCACTACTGTATATCTTACATAGCTTTGTGATCTCAATCACACACACAATGTTTATGAAAGCAGTCTGAAAAGTCAGTGGAGTTTAATGTTCTGCTTTCACCAAACAGTAATACACTGTTGGCCCACCTGGGTGCATGTGAAGATGTCTATAGGAGTGATAACACAGAAGTTTCATAGTAGTGGCCACACGCAGTCTACTTCCTGCTCGTTTGCTAGGGGACCACTAGAGGGAAGTAGTGAAGTGTTCAGTACTGCTTAAACTCAGGCACCTGGGTGCATGTGAAGATGTCTATAGGAGTGATAACACAGAAGTTTCATAGTAGTGGCCACACACAGTCTACTTCCTGTTCGTTTGCTAGGGGACCACTAGAGGGAAGTAGTGAAGTGTTCAGTACTGCAAACTCAGGCACCTGGGTGCATGTGAAGATGTCTCAGGCATAGTAGTGGCAGGTCTAAGGGGACCACTAGAGGGAAGTAGTGAAGTGTTCAGTACTGCTTAAACTCAGGCACCTGGGTATTTGTACTCTGCAGACAAGAGCACCTGTTTGAATTGAAATTATTAAATTGCTAAACTGTACAGAGAAGTGTATTTTTATCCAATGAGATATTGACTTGAGTGACTTTACACATGTCTAGCACTGAGGCATATTGTAGTAGGCCTACATCTGAAGGGGCTCTGGTTGTGTTTAGCTGCTGTTGAAACTGCTGAGGCCTAGAAACGACATAGATGTATTCATTTGATCATAATTAGGGGATCAGTTATCCTGTATCCTGTATAGCTGACAGGCAGATAAGCATTACAACTTCTCCCATTTATAAATACTGTAGAAATCAACATGTTGTCTCATATCAGAACCAACATGATATCTTGTATCACAGCTGTAGAGTAAATCAAGTTACCTGGTTCTACATGACCTTGTAACAGAGTGGGAGGGAGCTGAGTGAAAAGGTCAGGGCCATGAGGCGTTAAAGGTCACTATTTACGATGTCAATGAAGTGGATTATGACCCCACCGGCCATGGTGGAATCAAGATGAAGTTACAGTGGCTCAGCCCCTTATCTACTACCACACCAGAACTATATCCCAACAAGGTGCCATAAAGCAGTCCTCCTTCCTCTTTAACAGCCACTCACCTGCTTTTTGGTTTCACTTATAGCAGCACAGTTTACTCATTATTTTGGGCAAGCACATGGCTCTATGCTGTCTTGCATTGAATGAAGAAGGCTTGTATAACCATTTTACACTCATTCAGAATTGGATATTAGCATTGTAGAGTGTGTAAATTAATATAGAAACATTTCTTTTGAAGGTGCTGTCCAAAATTAGCAAGAGATTGCCTTGTAAAAGGGTCAAAATGGGATGAACTCCAGAAAATGTTAATAAAAATATGTCAGTTTAATCAACAGAAACAGAAGCCAGTGAACCTACATTTCGTCTGTTTTGTATAACTATTTTGCCATGGGATTATGTTTTTGTAAAGGCAGTGCCTCTGGTGTTCCTCAACATCATTCACAGACATCTAGACATCTGTCCAACAAGGCTACAGGACATTAGAAACTGCTATAGATAGCCGGTATGACGCTACACAATACAAAACATGCTTTTCAAACCCACCATCTGATCCAGACCATGAGGTCAACACAAATAATAACGTAACGTCTGAGAATCAGGTTTCCTCATTTATGCAATGGGATAATGATCATAAATCAGCTGTAAATTCAATTACAATAATGTGCTCTTCTATTTCCATAATCAGTAGGCAAAACATATGGTGTAACAAAAGCTACTATCAGGTATGAAGGTAAAACCCAGATGCAGACAACGTCAAATGAACAATTGTTTAATAATCCAACAGGGGCAGGCAATAGACAGGTCAAGGCAGGCAGGGGTCAGATAACCAGAGGTGGAGCAACGGTACCGGACGGCAGGCAGCAGTCAATACTCCAGAGGTGGGGCAAAGGTACAGGTCGGCAGGCAGGCTCAGGCGGGCAGGCAGACTCAGAGACAGGACAGGCAAGGCAAGGCAAGGCAAGGCAAGGCAAGGCAAGGCAAGGCAAGGCAAGGCAAGGCAAGGCAAGGCAAGGCAAGGCAAGGCAAGGCAAGGCAAGGCAAGGCAAGGGTCAAAACCAGGAGGGCACGAAAAAGAGAGACTGGAAAAAGCAGGCGCTGAGCCACAAAACCACTGGTTGACTTGACAAACTGGCAACAGACAAACAGAGAACATCGGTATAAATACACAGGTAATAATGGGAAGATGGGTGACACCTGGAGGGGGGTGGAGACAATCACAAAGACAGGTGAAACAGATCCGGGTGTGACAGCTACTTTAGACGTCAACTATACCAAAGATGTATCCAAGGCAGCCTCTGTGAGGTCAAAGAGGATATCAACCACATTTGACATAATCTGAGACCCTTGTACAATCTGTCATTCTCTCTTTCCACACATCTTGTAGAAAATCCCTTCCATTACGTCATAGGCCATTTGTTTCAGGGTCATGTGACATGGCCTTGTGGTCTATTGGTCTATGTAGTGGTCTGTGTTGTGCTTTGATCCCAGCAGCATAGCAGCATACACACCCCTCTAAGAATGTACAGCCAGGCAGAGGCTAACCGAGGGCCTCCCTCTTTGTCCCTACCATGGCTTCTGATTGAGGGCTCTGAGCCAGCTGCTGCTGTGTGTGTGTGTTTGTGCGTGTGCGTGTGTGTCCAGTCCAGTTCATGTACGTCCGTCATCACAGTGTGGTTGGTGGTGGTGGGAGCCAGCAAAAGAGTGGAATAATTCAGCTTGATAATAAGCAGAGACACACTGCATCAGCTTTCCATGTAAAAGACTTACTGAGACATCAACTTGCTATGTAAAAGACAGGGCCTGGAACTTACTGAGACATCAACCAGCTATGTAAAAGACAGGGCCTGGAACTTACTGAGACATCAAATCAAATCAAAATCAAATCAAATTTATTTATATAGCCCTTCGTACATCAGCTGATATCTCAAAGTGCTGTACAGAAACCCAGCCTAAAACCCCAAACAGCAAGCAATGCAGGTGTAAAAGCACGGTGGCTAGGAAAAACTCCCTAGAAAGGCCAAAACCTAGGAAGAAACCTAGAGAGGAACCAGGCTATGTGGGGTGGCCAGTCCTCTTCTGGCTGTGCCGGGTAGAGATTATAACAGAACATGGCCAAGATGTTCAAATGTTCATAATTGACCAGCATGGTCGAATAATAATAAGGCAGAACAGTTGAAACTGGAGCAGCAGCACAGTCAGGTGGAAGTTGAAACTGGAGCAGCAGCATGGCCAGGTGGACTGGGGACAGCAAGGAGTCATCATGTCAGGTAGTCCTGGGACATGGTCCTAGGGCTCAGGTCAGTTGAAACTGGAGCAGCAGCATGGCCAGGTGGACTGGGGACAGCAAGGAGTCATCATGTCAGGTAGTCCTGGGGCATGGTCCTAGGGCTCAGGTCCTCCGAGAGAGAGAAAGAAAGAGAGAAGGAGAGAATTAGAGAACGCACACTTAGATTCACACAGGACACCGAATAGGACAGGAGAAGTACTCCAGATATAACAAACTGACCCTAGCCCCCCGACACATAAACTACTGCAGCATGAATACTGGAGGCTGAAACAGGAGGGGTCAGGAGACACTGTGGCCCCATCCGAGGACACCCCCGGACAGGGCCAAACAGGAAGGATATAACCCCACCCACTTTGCCAAAGCACATTCCCCACACCACTAGAGGGATATCTTCAACCACCAAGTTACCATCCTGAGACAAGGCTGAGTATAGCCCACAAAGATCTCTGCCACGACACAACCCAAGGGGGGGCGCCAACCCAGACAGGATGACCACAACAGTGAATCAACCCACTCAGGTGACGCACCCCCTCCAGGGACGGCATGAGAGAGCCCCAGTAAGCCAGTGACTCAGCCCCTGTAATAGGGTTAGAGGCAGAGAATCCCAGTGGAAAGAGGGGAACCGGCCAGGCAGAGACAGCAAGGGCGGTTCGTTGCTCCAGAGCCTTTCCGTTCACCTTCCCACTCCTGGGCCAGACTACACTCAATCATATGACCCACTGAAGAGATGAGTCTTCAGTAAAGACTTAAAGGTTGAGACCGAGTTTGCGTCTCTGACATGGGTAGGCAGACCGTTCCATAAAAATGGAGCTCTATAGGAGAAAGCCCTGCCTCCAGCTGTTTGCTTAGAAATTCTAGGGACAATTAGGAGGCCTGCGTCTTGTGACCGTAGCGTACGTGTAGGTATGTACGGCAGGACCAAATCAGAGAGATAGGTAGGAGCAAGCCCATGTAATGCTTGGTAGGTTAGCAGTAAAACCTTGAAATCAGCCCTTGCTTTGACAGGAAGCCAGTGTAGAGAGGCTAGCACTGGAGTAATATGATCAAATTTTTTGGTTCTAGTCAGGATTCTAGCAGCCGCATTTAGCACTAACTGAAGTTTATTTAGTGCTTTATCCGGGTAGCCGGAAAGTAGAGCATTGCAGTAGTCTAACCTAGAAGTGACAAAAGCATGGATTAATTTTTCTGCATCATTTTTGGACAGAAAGTTTCTGATTTTTGCAATGTTACGTAGATGGAAAAAAGCTGTCCTTGAAATGGTCTTGATATGTTCTTCAAAAGAGAGATCAGGGTCCAGAGTAACGCCGAGGTCCTTCACAGTTTTATTTGAGACGACTGTACAACCATTAAGATTAATTGTCAGATTCAACAGAAGATCTCTTTATTTCTTGGGACCTAGAACAAGCATCTCTGTTTTGTCCGAGTTTAATAGTAGAAAGTTTGCAGCCATCCACTTCCTTATGTCTGAAACACATGCTTCTAGCGAGGGCAATTTTGGGGCTTCACCATGTTTCATTGAAATGTACAGCTGTGTGTCATCCGCATAGCAGTGAAAGTTAACATTATGTTTTCGAATAACATCCCCAAGAGGTAAAATATATAGTGAAAACAATAGTGGTCCTAAAACGGAACCTTGAGGAACACCGAAATTTACAGTTGATTTGTCAGAGGACAAACCATTCACAGAGACAAACTGATATCTTTCCGACAGATAAGATCTAAACCAGGCCAGAACATGTCCGTGTAGACCAATTTGGGTTTCCAATCTCTCCAAAAGAATGTGGTGATCGATGGTATCAAAAGCAGCACTAAGGTCTAGGAGCACGAGGACAGATGCAGAGCCTCGGTCCGATGCCATTAAAATGTAATTTACCACCTTCACAAGTGCCGTCTCAGTGCTATGATGGGGTCTAAAACCAGACTGAAGCATTTCGTATACATTGTTTGTCTTCAGGAAGGCAGTGAGTTGCTGCGCAACAGCCTTCTCTAAAATCTTTGAGAGGAATGGAAGATTCGATATAGGCCGATAGTTTTTTATATTTTCTGGGTCAAGGTTTGGCTTTTTCAAGAGAGGCTTTATTACTGCCACTTTTAGTGAGTTTGGTACACATCCGGTGGATAGAGAGCCGTTTATTATGTTCCACATAGGAGGGCCAAGCACAGGAAGCAGCTCTTTCAGTAGTTTAGTTGGAATAGGGTCCAGTATGCAGCTTGAAGGTTTAGAGGCCATGATTATTTTCATCATTGTGTCAAGAGATATAGTACTAAAACACTTGAGTGACTCTCTTGATCCTAGGTCCTGGCAGAGTTGTGCAGACTCAGGACAACTGAGGTTTGGAGGAATACGCAGGTTTAAAGAGGAGTCCGTAATTTGCTTTCTAATGATCAAAGAAGTTCATGAATTTATCACTGCTAAAGTGAAAGTCATCCTCTCTTGGGGAATGCTGCTTTTTAGTTAGCTTTGCGACAGTATCAAAAAGGAATTTCGGATTGTTCTTATTTTCCTCAATTAAGTTAGAAAAATAGGATGATCGAGCAGCAGTAAGGGCTCTTCGGTACTGTACGGTACCGTCTTTCCAAGCTAGTCGGAAGACTTCCAGTTTGGTGTGGCGCCATTTCCGTTCCAATTTTCTGGAAGCTTGCTTCAGAGCTCGGATATTTTCTGTGTACCAGGGAGCTAGTTTCTTATGAGAAATGTTTTTAGTTTTTAGGGGTGCAACTGCATCTAGGGTATTGCGCAAGGTTAAATTGAGATCCTCAGTTAGGTGGTTAACTGATTTTTGTCCTATGGCGTCCTTGGGTAGACAGAGGGAATCTGGAAGGACATCAAGGAATCTTTGTGTTGTCTGTGAATTTATAGCACGACTTTTGATGTTCCTTGGTTGGGGTCTGAGCAGATTATTTGTTGCAATTGCAAACGTAATAAAATGGTGGTCCGATAGTCCAGGATTATGAGGAAAAACATTAAGATCCACAACATTTATTCCATGGGACAAAACTAGGTCCAGCGTATGACTGTGACAGTGAGTGGGTCCAGAGACATGTTGGACAAAACCCACTGAGTTGATGATGGCTCCGAAAGCCTTTTGGAGTGGGTCTGTGGACTTTTCCATGTGAATATTAAACTCACCAAAGATTAGAATATTATCTGCTTTGACTACAAGGTCCGATAGGAATTCAGGGAACTCAGTGAGAAACGCTGTATATGGCCCAGGAGGCCTGTAAACAGTAGCTATAAAAAGTGATTGACATCAACCTGCTATGTAAAAGACAGGGCCTGGAACTTACTGAGACACGGCAATGGAAATGTTTAAAAGTTTAATTTAAAATAGCAGCGCAGGAGGAACGTATGCATGTGTAATCTGTGTAATCTGTAATCTGATGACAGGGTGGTCGAACAGTGTCATCACAGCTTAACCAAACAGCAGCCCAACAGATGATGAAACTGACATCCACAACTTGCACGGCAATTCTGTGAAAAACTCACTGAGAACAGCACTTGTTTACATGTTATATCACGAGCATAAAAATATCACAGAGAAGTAACCATAGCAAAATGTTCTATTGCATTTAGACTCACATTTGTCCCAGTATATTTGTCATATGCAGGATCAACAAGCTTGTTGCTGTGGAAGGTCAGTCATTGTAACCAAACACTTTTATGTTTGGAAAGTGGGAGCGATGGGACTGGATGCCTGAATTTACAGCTCTTTTAAATGGACTTTTAAGGCTGGTGTCATCATTCTGATTGACAGGGTCATATGATACTTTAGCACCACGGGCTGTATCAAACACTAAGCATGCACGCTGTTTAAGAGAAGAAAAAGTGCAGTCACACATTGGGCCACATGACAGACCCTCTGCTGTTTTAGAGCGCACGTTTTCCATTGGTAACCAAGTCACACCTCGTGGTGGCCTAACTTGCTTAACCCAAGTTGTAACATTTGGAGGACAACCAACTCTTAGATGGCCTTGTGGCTTCTGACTAAGCATTGTTCCCTATGGATTTATCTCCTCCACAATGCTGGAACAGATATCATCAAAACTCTTTTCTACGGATTCTTTCCCAAAGGCAGTTTTCCTTGTGGTTGTGGGGTATTGTACTTAAAATGGTTCGAAGGCTAGTTTTGGAAAATGTGATGTGCTCTTGTGCCTATTTGTAGGCCTGTTATAAATAGGTTTGGCAGGGTACGCATGCTCATGTTTGATTGGAAATTGCACAGTGCCTTGAGCCGGAGAGAGTGGTGGATCCTTATACAAAGAGACAAAAGGAAAGCTATGAATGGTGAGTTTACCTCAGAGATCTGATGGAAGATAGCTTGTCGATGAATGATTATATAATGGATGTGTTACCAACTGAACATAACAACATTACTTTGAACAAACATCTCTGTTGCTGATATCAGTCTCTATAGTATAAGGCATTACACTACAATTGATGAAGACAATAGAAGTGTTTGCTTTTTTTTTAAACATGTTTTCAAGCTCATAAATATTTACCAAAAAAGGGCATAATCTTGATTTTGTATCTTGTTATTAAAAATAACTTTAGTGTTATTTTTATCTCTCTTTCAGCTGCTATCTCCCAGATTTAGAGCCACAGAAGAAAACCTAATTTGTTTTGGTGGATGTACATCATCATCTGTTGCTTGTTTCTCTGAGGAAGTTTCTCCTGGGGATTTAAGTTTGAAAGAGAAACGTTATTTGTTGGAGAATGAGTTCCAGGAGGCAGATGACCCGCTCCTACTCTGCGGGGGACGGGAGGTCCAGCTCCCACAATGGAGATGATGTCATAGGGAGTAGCAGAGCCAGCAGCCGCAGCTACCTCTCTGATGTCAGGCCTGAAAACAGGTAGACAACCCCTCAGCTCAACACAGGAAATATTACTGTACCTCAACAAGCAACAAGAAAGTTAGAATATGTTTATTACCACATCCCTCTCCTTTGAAGTGAAGTTTAACCATTGATTCGGCATCATTGCATTATGAGGTCTTAATAATAAAACAATAATCATTTAATTTATAATGCCCTTTCAAATTAAAATGATTGGATGGCTTGGATTGAAATGATTTCTCAGTGTGTTAGTTAGTTATAGATAGCGGTGTTAGCTATATTTACATAACATTTACATTTGAGTCATTTAGCAGACACACTCATCCAGAGCCAGTTATAATGCATTCATCTTAAGGCAACTGGATGAGTCAACCACATATCAAAGGCATTGTTGGTTTCCATGGTGTCGTTTACTGCATTTAGGACTGTTTGAATGGCCAGCTGATAGGCAACACTCACTACCGGCTCATAAAAAGCTATGACCATGAAGGTCAGCTCTCAGCTCTTTATAAATAAACTGCATCTCACTGCATGAGCCTGTGTAAAGGCAAACCGTCTTCCAAAATGCATCCTACAAATATAAAAAAGGTTTATGAAAATCCAATCTTCCTACTACTGGGTATGTCTACTTATGGCCAAGTGTGTGCTGCAAAACTATCAAGTCAAGTGAAAACATGTATTCTTAATTATAATAAAATAAAATATTAATGGTACAGATAGTATCGTCATGTAATACTTGCTGACGTCACTTAGTGTTTTTCCACTGTCAGTGGTTTGATTTTGTTTCACTGTAGACACTAGGCAATAGTCAGTCAAAATACAATCTCAAATAAACCCTGGCCTTAGCAGCAGCCGATCTTAATGATCTGGCCGAGAGACTGAAATAGAAGACAACACCAGACAGAGTGACTAGACCTACACTTAAACACTCTGTTTGTGGCCATGATTACAGGCATGACATAGCCACCAATTAAGATGTTGCACTCTATGGTGTATGGAGTGATATTAGTTCCAACAGAAATGGAATCTGAATTCAATCATTTTCAATTCAAAATACATTTCTGAATAGAAATGCAGTTTTTGTTGGTATTAATGTCACTCAATAATGAGCCTGCAATACCTGCATTCTGTATTGAAAGCATTATATTTATATAGAGTCATGTACAGTTGAAGTCAGAAGTTTTACATACACCTTAGCCAAATACATTTAAACTCAGTTTTTCACAATTCCTGACATTTAATCCTAGTAAAAATTCCATGTCTTAGGTCAGTTAGGATCACCACTTTACTTTAAGAATGTGAAATGTCAGAATAATAATAGAGAGAAGGATTTATTTCAGCTTTTATTTTTTTCATCACATTCCCAGTGGGTCAGAAATGTACATACACTCAATTAGTATTTGGTAACGTTGCCTTTAAATTTTTTAACTTGGGTCAAATGTTTCGGGTAGCCTTCCACAAGCTTCCCACAATAAGTTGGGTGATTTTTGGCCCATTCCTCCTGACAGAGCTGGTGTAACTGAGTCAGGTTTGTTGGCCTCCTTGCTTGCACACACTTTTTCAGTTCTGCCCACAAACTGTCTATAGGATTGAGGTTAGGGCTTTGAGATGGCCACTCCAACACCTTGACTTTGTTGTCCTTAAACCCATTTTGCCACAACTTTGGAAGTATGCTTGGGGTCATTGTCCATTTGGAAGACACATTTGCGACCAAGCTTTAACTTCCTGACTGATGACGTGAGATGTTGTTTCAATATATCCACATCATTTCCGCCTTCATGATGCCATCTATTTTGTGAAGTGCACCATTTTTCCTCCAAACATAACGATGGTCATTATGACCAAACAGTTCTATTTTTCTTTTATCAGACCAGAGCACATTTCTCCAAAAAGTACGATCTTTGTCCCCATGTGCAGTTGCAAACGGTAGTCTTTTTTATGGCAGTTTTGGAGCAGCGGCTTCTTCCTTGCTGAGTGGCCTTTCAGGTTATGTTGATATAGGACTCGTTTTACTGTGGATATAGATACTTTTGTACCTATTTCCTCCAGCATCTTCACAAGGTCCTTTGCTGTTGTTTTTCAATTGATTTGCACTTTTCGCACCAAAGTACATGAATCTCTTGGAGACAGAATGTGTCTCCTTTCTGAGCAGTATGACAGCTGCGTGGTCCCATGGTGTTTATACTTGCGTACTATTGTTTGTACAGATGAACGTGGTACCTTCAGGCGTTTGGAAATTGCTCCCAAGGATGAACCAGACTTGTGGAGGTCTACAATTTTTTTTCTGAGGTCTTGGCTGATTTCTTTAGATTTTCCCATGATGTCAAGCAAAGAGGCACTGAGTTTGAAGGTAGACCTTGAAATACATCCACAGGTACACCTCAATTGACTAAAATGATGTCAATTAGCCTATCAGAAGCTTCTAAAGCCATGACATAATTTTCTGGAATTCTCCAAGCTGTTTAAAGGCACAGTCAACCTAGTGTGTATAAACTTCTGACCCACTGGAATTGTGATACAGTGAATTAGAGATGAAATAATCTGTCTGTAAACAATTGTTGGAAAAATTACTTGTGCCATGCACAAAGTAGATGTCCTAACCGACTTGCCAAAACTATAGTTTGTTAGCAAGATATTTGTGGAGTGGTTGAAAAATTAGTTTCAATGACTCCAACCTAAGTGTATGTAAACTTCCGACTTCAACTGTATGTCTCATTACTGTAAAATTAATTTCATATGGACTAAAAGATGGGATTTTGATGTGAATTTGATAACCAATTTCATAACCAATTAAATGTAATAACCAATTAAGGGCATTTGATAACCAATTAAAAGCATGACAATTGTTGATAGTTTATGTAAGAACACTTCTTATTCCATCTTCATTCATGCCAGAACACCTGTACATTGTGCCTGATAAACTGCTTCTATTTGCATCCTCTCTGCATAGCTACTCCAGTCACAGCTATTCTCAGTACAGGCCAACAAGGTACTGTCATGTATTTGTTTCATGAAATTTATTTAAACTAACACCAGCACTTGCAATCTTTAGCTTTCCTTTAGCCTGGCTTATGTTGTCTCACCGTCATGACATTGAGGATGAAAGATGGAACCATGTGTGCTTGGTGAAGTATGTTGGCTGATATTTGATTATAGTGATATTGGATTGCACCAGATATTGCATCACAAACTACATAACACCCATTTTGACCTCTGCAATTCTTATGGAAAGCAAGACAATCCATGGAAATCAAATCACTAGGATATGGAATCACATTATCTTACAGTATGTATGTTTAAATGTGTTGATAAAAATGTCTTTATATGTTTTATAAACTATGCATTTTATATTCCATATATTTTGGCTGTCTTCCATTGCCTGCATAGAAAATTACATATTTTGAAAATAGCTTTGGCCCAGGTTGGAGACATTTGTTTCCATTTGAAAATGTAACTAAGTGTGTTATGCAGGAGCACACTACATTGTGTTATGGCACATTTAACGGAGGAGACCCAGCCATCCTTTGAGACGACATTAAAGTCAAGAGCCGTATCTGAAACCTGTAGCATCAAGTTCACCTGTGAGGTGTCAGGTAAACTCTTCTCTGGTGTGTGAATGGGCGCAATACGTTGTTTGTAATAGCCTACATACTTTGTTGTTGTACTTGCTAACCACTATTATCTATCTGAAGATTTTACAGTAAGTGTGAAATGTAGTCTCTATAACTGTTTCTCTGTTTCAATTTGACTCCAGGTCACCCCGCTCCAGAAGTGACATGGTATAAAGATAATTTGCAATTGGACAGATACTGTGGACTACCTAAATACAACATTTCCCACAATGGACAAAACCATTCACTGCACATTTACAAGTATGTATCAAGATCATAATTGTCATTTGTATTGAAGATGTTAAACATTATCATATTGATGTCAGTTTGGTTTGTATTGATGCACACAAATATTATTTAAAAAATTGTGCAGCAACTGTATAATACAAGTATCTATGATTTGTTTTCTTTACAGTTGCACTATGGAGGATGCAGCCATCTACCAGGCGTCAGCCAGGAACAACAAAGGCATTGTGTCCTGCTCTGGAGTCCTTGAGGTGGGGACGATGAGCGAATACAAGATCCACCAGCAGTACTTCGCCAAGATCAAACTGAAGGCCGAAAACACACGCAGAGAGCTGGAGGAGCCCAAGCCGTGGGACAAGGAGAACCACGGGTCTCCTGGTAGTCGGCAGGAAACACTGAGGACCATCAGTCCAGATCGGTCCCAGAGGAAGCGACGGTCCCCCATGGACCCCAGCCTCAGTGCCAGCTTTATGGAGGATGAAGTGGTTGAGGAGAGCACTCAGGCTCATGCTGGGGAGGCAGAGGCCAGGCTACAGGACACACCTGTGGTGGGGGAAGAAAAACGGGAATCTAACAGGTCCAATGTCAATGGACAGGCAGCCATTACAGAAAATAGCAGCAACAAAGGCCGGACGTATGTTTACGATTCAGTGCAGAAGTCTTTTGCTCCACACACACCAAAAGCATTACTGGCCAAGAAGAAGATAAAGATCTCCAATGGAGAGGATAGTGGGATGACGGCTGATAGCCAAGCAGGGAAGAAGCCTGAGGAGAGAGGGATGAGTGAAGAAAGAGAGGTCAGTGTGACACCCTGTCTGGTTGAGTCCTCACCCTCACTGGGGTCATCAGAAGAGGCCCTGGAAGTGGAGAGTGCTGTTGAAACTTCAGCCTCAAAGACAGAGAATTTAAAATACATTAATCAGTCTGAGAGAGCCCCACTGAACAACACTGTGTCAGTAATGGAAGAAGTGAAGGTCCAAGTGAAGGAGAAAGTACCTGTACAAACCCCACCACACAATGGAGAGCCTAGCATCCTGTCTCCTTCTACTGGGCTCCTCTCTACAGGGAAACCATCTCAGGGAATAAGAGTCAGAATGCTGCAGTGGCTCAGGTGACCCAAAATGTTGTAAATAACAATATTATGGGGAGTCAGAGTACAGTTCCTCCTGTCACCTCAAGTCCTTCAGCTAAACTAAAACCACAACCAAGTCCTTCAGCTAAACTAAAACCACAACCAAGTCCTTCAGCTAAACTAAAACCACAACCAAGTCCTTCAGCTAAACTAAAACCACAACCAAGTCCTTCAGCTAAACTAAAACCACAACCAAGTCCTTCAGCTAAACTAAAACCACAACCAAGTCCTCCTTCAGCGAAATCACAATCACAACCACATCAACCAAGTCCTCCTTCTGTGACGTCACAACCACAACCAAGCCCTTCAGCAAAACCACAGCCACAACCAAATCTTCCTTCTGCAAAACTACAACCACACCCATGTCAATCAAACCCTTCAGTAAAATCACAACTAGGCCCTCATTACCACCACAACCAGATCCTCCTTCTGGGAAACTACAACCACACCAATTCAAGTCCTTCAGTAAAACTACAACCAGGTCCCTCAGTAACACCACAACCACAACCAGATCCTCCTTCTGCGAAACTACAACTACAACCACAACTACAAATACGTCAACCAAGTCCTTCAGAGAAACTCCAAGCAAGTCCTTATGCGAAACCACAACCACAATCACAACAGAGTCCTTCTGCGAAACTACAACCACAACCACTTCAAACAAGTCCTTCCCGAATTTACAACCACAACCAAGTTCCTCTGTCACACCACAACCACAAGCAAGTCCTTCAGTAACAACTCCACAGGTTTTGAGCAACACACCAGAGAACATTAAAACCCATCAAAGCAACGTAACAGACATGGAGGTAGACGATAAGCCTTCTGTCCTGGAACACCTAAACAGCACCACTACTCCACTAAAAGGTCAAACTGAATGCCCGGGGAAGGATTCAGCATCAGTGCTTGAGGTGCTAAACTCAGATAATTATTCCATCATGGAACTGGAACTGCAGTTGAAGTTGCTGGGGAATCAGTGAAGTCAGTACTAACATCACCCTGTAAGAGCAGCGAGGCTGTCTCTGCCTTGCCTCATCGTCTGTGTGAAGAGTCAGGAGATCAGCTGTCTGTGGAGGAAACAAGCACGTGCCTAAAGAATGTGTCTTTGTCTCGACTGCCTGCGCAGCTGGTTGGGGAGGTGAGTGTCTCTGCCCTGTCCCTATGAGCTCATGAAGCGCCTAACGTTTCCAAAACACACCAGCCAGATCAGATCAGTAACACAAGCATCCACAGGGCTATTATTAGACTTTACAAGTATGCCCCTCTCTGTGTGACAAGACGTATGTGTAATGATGCATGTGCTGGCACGGACAGCAGGTATATTACCACTGCTACATATCGAATGGCTGAAAACATGAGTATAGAAATCACAGAGTACCTCAAGACTTCTGTTGTGCGTATGATTTGTGCAATAAGGATTTTGGGAGGTCAACAATCTTAGCTTGTGTGACAGTGTGGGACTGTGAATGGTCTTGGTGGTGGAAAACACATAGCATGAGAGTGAAAAGCACAATGGAACAGATGGTACAGCAATGATGCCTTAAAAGGTTTTGGATTTGTCCAGACATAGAGGCAGAGAGCATGATGGGTAATATTTTTGCTATCCTTGAGAGTTGAGCTGCACTGTTATCCTCGTCTTTTAGTTACACTGTTGGTCGCAGCCATGCCAAACAGAGAGGAAGATGATGTTGTTTTCTGTCTCTCATCCAAAAGGTGTAAATCATTTTAGGCATTGATTATTTTTCTCTCTAAAGAAGACATTTATGATTTCCTACTATTTGGGCTTTTTGAAACACTGCATTTTCTACTGAAGGTATGGAAACAAAGTACTGTGAAAATACTGCTGAGACAGACTTCTGTCCACCTGTTCCATCAAGCAAACCTTTGAATGATCCAAATGACATTGTCTCCCCATGTCTGTATGTGCTAAACCTACAAATATTCAATGTTCCATGTCTGTCTGTGCTTAGTCCACTGTCATACTGTGAACACTGTGTGAGAGAGAGAGACAGGTTATAAAGCACTTTCTTGTTTCAATGAAACCAAAGTAGGCCTACAATAGATTTTTGTACAATGTGAACCTAAGAGCATACACTCCCTTCTGTACTTGTCATTGTAAATGTTCATGTACTCCCCATTTCAATATAATTTGTCAGTTGATTCTTCAAAGGGAATGCATTTTTATTTCACACAACACCATATTTTAGTTCTGTGATATTGAAATCAAAGTAGAAGCAATGTGAATGGTCCTTTCAGTAACTCTGGACTTATCTCATTCACTGATGGAGTGACACATAAGTCACACCGGAGCCAATCCCTCTGGTGCTAATTTCAGCTGACCAATTAGATCTGGTGCTTATTTCAAATGAGTTAGATATCTCTTACTGTTATGTTTATCTAAGACTAAAGGAACATGAGCTCAGACCAGGAGTTAATCTCACAACAGATCCACATTCACTCTGGTCGAAACATTAGACTACCTCGTCCTGTATTGTGGGACTGCACTGTGTTTGTGAGGGTATTGTTCATCTCTTTGGCTCATCAAAGGACATATTAAGTGAAGTAATAATCATCTCATAATCAAATGAGTGCAGTTTAACAGCACTACCCCACCAGTAGACAGTATTCAAATCTTTCTATCTGATGGGTTGAACCTGTGTGAATTATAGTGACTACAAGCCATAGCTGTCAAGTCAAGAACAGTTTGTGAGATAGTAACAGAGTTATAACTGGAAAACAGAATTGCTTCATCCATTGACCAGGTTCCAATTAGTAAATATGTCTGAGCACTCAGCACTTAACACGAGAGCGAGCTCAAAATTGAAAACAAGATTCATTCGTTAGATACATTACATGACCAAAAATATGTGGACACCTGCTATGGAGTTGGTCCACCCTTTGCTGCTATAACAGCCTCCACTCTTCTGGGAAGGCTTTCCATTAGATGTTGGAATATTGCTGCGGGGACTTGCGTCCATTAATCTACAAGAGCATTAGTGTAATCAGGCACCTGTCTTGGGCGATGAGGGCTGGCTCGCTGTCGGCGTTCCAATTCATCCCAAATGTGTTCGATTGGGTTGAGGTCAGGGCTCTGTGCAGTCCAGTCATGTTCTTCCACACTGATCTCTACAAACCATTTCTGTATGGACCTCGCTTTGTGCATGGGGTATTGTCATGCTGAAACAGGAAGAGGCCTTCCCAAAACTGTTGCCACAAAGTTGGAAGCACAGAATCTAGAATGTCAATCTATGCTGTAGCGTTAAGATTTCCATTCACTGGAACTAAGGGGCCTAGCCCAAACCATGAAAAACAGCCCCAGACCATTATTCCTCCTCCACCAAACTTTAGAGTTGGCACTAAGCATTCAGACAGGTAGCATTCTCCTGGCATCCGCCACACCTAGATTTGTCCGTCGGACTGACAGATGGTGAAGCATGATTCATGATTTCAGAGAACGCGTTTCCACTGCTCCAGTGTCCAATGGCAGCGAGCTTTACACCACTCCAGCCAACGCTTGGCATTGCGCATGGTGATCTTAGGCTTGTGTGTGGCTACTCGGCCATGGAAACCCATTTCAGAAAGTTCCCGACGAACAGTTATTGTGCTGAGCTTGCTTCCAGAGATAGTTTGGAATTCGGTCGTGAGTGTTGCAACAGAGGACAGACCATTTTTACGCGCTACATGCTTCAGCACTCGGGGGTCCCGTTCTGTGAGCTTGTGTGGCCTACCACTTCAAGGCTGAGCCGTTGTTGCTTCTAGACGTTTCCACTTCACAGTAACAGCACTTACAGTTGACCTGGGCATCTCTATCAGGGCACAAATTTGACGAACTGACTTGTTGAAAATGTGGCATCCTATGACGGTTCCATGTTGAAAGTCATTGAGCTCTTCAGTAAGGTCACTCTACTGCCAATGTTTGTCTATAGAGATCACATGGCGGTGTGCTCAAATGTATACACCTGTCAGCTACGGGTGTGGCTAAAAATAGAACACAAAGAGGACAGAGGAACTCCACTCATTTGAAGGTGTTTTGTCCAGTTGAGGACTTGTGAGGTGTCTGTTTCTCAAACTAGACACTCTAATGTACTTGTCCTCTTGCTCAGTTGTTCAAATGTTTTCTATTCTGGTTAGTGCCAGTTTGCTTGTTCTGTGAAGGAAGTAGTCACAGCGTTGGAATGCTGGTCTTCTAGGCAGAACAAGAAAGACTTAGAAAAAAAGTCTTTCTCAGACTGGCCAATAAAAATAAAAGATTAAGATGGGCAAATAATTGCAAAAGGAATGGACAATTAGACACTATAAACTTGGATTAGCTAACTCTGCCATTGGAACACAGGAGTGATGGTTGTTGATAATGGGCTCTGTATGAATACTTTTAAATACATTCTGACATCACTGTTTGCACATTGTGGATGTGGACTGGTGTTTTGGAGAAAAGGTCAAGTAGTCTTTAAACACATCTGCAGTTCATAAGATAATGCTTTTATTTTTTTATTTTTTTATTATTTTTTAGCCCTTTTTCTACCCATTGTGGATGTGGAATGTATTTCAGTTTGTCGGAGAAAAGGTCAAGCCTTTGTTGTTATTTTCAGTCTTTAACACTTACAGCAGAGTCTCTTTGGTGACTTGTTCATAAGATAACACTTTTAAGTTTTTGATGTGTATATAACAATGATGTGTGTTTATGTGTCATGGATATGACTGCAGCAAAGTATTTACAGAATGCAATACAGCACCCTTAAGCACTGCGCCACCAGGGAGGTGCAGTGTTTTTTTTATGTGATTATAACAATGAATGTAAATCTGTCTCTGCTTTTATTGTGCCTCAAGGTTACACAGAACCACAGACAGACAGAGAGAGAGTGGAAGGGAACACCTGTCGGGCAAGAACCTGTAATACTAACCATCCGGAGAAAGCTGGACGGACAATCACCTTCGCCACGACAACGTTCTCCATCGTCATCGGACAGAGAAGTCACAGCAAATGCCAACAAACGATCTCCTACTTTGCACAATCCTCCGAGCCAATCGGCCTCTGACAAAATGATGCAGGGCACACAGGATCATTCCAGGGGATCAAATGAGAGCCATACATTACCTTTTACAGAGCCACTAAAGTCACCCCTGGAAAGCCCGGGTGTTGGTGAGAAAACCTTGGGGTGTAGTGTTTCCTCAGTAGGCCAGCAAGGCCAAGTTGAGATAGCTATAAAAACCGTTGGTGAGACAGAAATACAAGTTGACGTTAAAGTACAGGGTAATAATTTGGCTGAGTTACATGCACAGGGAGGCAGTTATGAGAGAAGAGTTGACATGGAAACTGTTTATAAAGTTAGCAAAGTTCAGGAAGGTGAAATTGCACCTGAAAAGAAAACCGTTGAAAGTATAGCAGTGGCTGTATGGGATGAGAAGAGTATACCTGTGTTGAAGATGGCAGAATGCCAAGATCTTTCTCTAAATCCCCGCTTTCAGCCTATTATTCCAGACACATCACAGACGGCTGACACAACAACAAGTGTCCCAAACACAAACATCTCAGAGCAACAAGCAAAAGCCCCAACACCTGTAGCCAAAGTCATGTCTATTGCCGAGATTCTAAGGTCACAAATGGAGAAAAGTGCCCCTACAGAAGTAAGTCCAGTGTCACCCATTTCAGATGCACCCATTTCAGTGGCACTTATTTCAGTAGCTACCATTTCAATGCCCCTTATACAAAGTCTAAACACAGACCAACAACCTAAATGTCCCCCATCAACTGACATACAGGATGTGAGAATGCAAAGTCCAGAGTTGAGGATGGATGAGAGAGAGTACAGGCAGGAACCTGAGAAAGACACTTGTAAGAAGGAAACCAATATGTCTGTCAGTTCTATTTCAGCTTCAAATGTAGAATATAGATTTAATACCTCTGAACCAGAACGAGTTGAGACACCCATAGTTACTCCTGTGACTGAAGCCTCACCTAAAGCTTTTGTTATTCCTCCTATCTCTATTGTAGACATGGACGGCACTTTAGAGAACAGTAATCCTCCTGTATGTATAGTAATGGACATTGAAAGTGTCATGGATACAGAGCGGGAGCATCTTTTGGATCACAATGCTGATATTAGTCTGGCTGCGAATAAGGATGGTCAAAAAGAGTCTTCTCTTGTTACTCCTGAGCAGAAGTCCTTGGACATCACAGTTCCTCCTCCATCCATCTCATCTGTTACCTTCCCTGCAGAGAAACAACAAACACTAGAAAATACAGTCAAAGGGATGGATTCTTCACACTCACTGCCTCCAGTGTTCAGCAGTCGACATGGCAGAGACAAAACGTGTGCTTCTCCCCTTTCGGAGCGTTCCACAGAATCTAGCTCACTTCCTAGTGCCACTGAGAACCAGCGTTTTTCTACAAAAAATACAGCATTTACAAACAACATTGCAACCCCAACATTGCAACCTGTCAGTGAAAAACAGAGAGACTCTTCACCAGATACTGATATGATTTTAGATCGGAGTGAAGCATGCGAACCTGATGTTCCTCAGCCTGGTCCTCAGACTGTACGAAGGTTTGATACCAACGGTTCCCCAAGTAGTGAGACACAAGGGTCAGTACCTGTTCCCACCATTCCGTTGGGTGGCAAAAGCTCTCCATCCAAGGTGGTGAAAGTTGAGGATATTCAAAGCCAGACTCTTCAACATCTGTCTCAGTCACTGAAAGCAGTACTGGCCTGCTGAAGGGATCAGACAGTGTGTCCCCCATGCCCTCAGCCACACCAAAGGAGCTGGCCTCCGGTGCTAGACGCAAAATCTTAATCTCGAAACCCAAAGGAGAGGACCCTGGAGCTGTTGCTTCACAGATTGACACCCAGAGCCCCCAGAGAGAGGAGGTCCTCAGGATGAGCTCCAGGCTATGCCCAGAGTCCTCCTCTCCCATGTCCCCTGGGCTGTCCCGCAGGTCGCCCCTGCTGCAGCCCCCCAATGGCCAGCGCACCCCTCCAACAGAGAGACGCTCCCCACTGCTCAGTAGGAGGAAGCTGGCTCCAACTCCAGAGACCCTCAAACAGAGCCAGGAACCTGCCCTGGAGACAACCGCCACTACCAAGACTGAGGAGAAACCAGCTGAAAAGGACAAGCATAACCCATTCAAAGGTAAACTCCTTTCAAGATATATCAGCTTAGTGTAAAAAAAAAGTTTAAAAAAGGGTGAATGATGTTGGTATACTTTTAGAGAGTAGCTAGTCTTATTCAACTAAATTAACCATTGGAGTCAGTGTAGTTTCTTTGGCTAAGCTTCAGGAGGGAGTGCTATCAAGAGCCTTCATGCTTCCTCTGTTTGCTTTGACACTGTCACGAGATGGATCGTCAGTTATAGATATAGGATTAATAGAACTGGCTTACAACCTCTAAACCTGGCAATTTGACTGTGATAAGGTGGTCATTCTATTTCTATGAGGCCAGCTACTTGCCAGGTGGGATTACATGGAGGCTTAACTGAAATAGTATCCATATTACTTAAAGTTAGGAAGCTGAAACATAAGAAAGTGTTTATCTTTACCTAGTTGTGCCTGTCTGTCGGGAGTCCCTCTCTTACTGGCACTAATCTCTCTCTCTCCCCTCCTCTCTTTATCTCCCCCCTCTCTCTCCAGCTCCTCAGGTCATCAGGAAGATTAGAGGAGAGCCCTTCTCAGATGCGGCAGGACATCTGAAGCTGTGGTGCCAGTTCTTCAACGTTCTTAGTGACTCCACAATTAAGTGGATCAGGGATGAGGTGGAGATCGCTGAGGTTAAAAGAAGGTGAGTCCTCCATGCAGGCTGCCTTGACGTGAAATTCTGTAGCCAAAATGTGGAAAATATTGTTTATAAAAGGGAGTCAACAATAAAATAATCACGACAGTTTTCCTGATGGCAACAATGTAAAGGTGTTGTAGAGACACCGTGTGACTGACAAATTCTAGTTAGAGCTTTCTGAAACTCTGTTTATTTTGCTGTGCTGTCCATCCCTGATGGTGTGTTTCCCAGTGCAGGAGATGAGACTCAGGTAGCGTTGGCTATTGTCCAGACGTCCAGCAGAGACTGTGGAGTTTATGGCTGCACCATCACTAATGAATACGGGACAGACACAACAGACTTCCTACTGAGTGTTGACAGTATGTACACTAGTGTCTCAGTTCAATCTCTGAAGTTGTTTCAACACGTAATCTCCTATATCTTTATATCTCTTATCTCTCATTCTGTCGACTAGAATCTATTTTTTTGCAGTACTCTCTGGTGTATTTTATCTCCTATATCTTTATATCTCTTATCTCTCATTCTGTCGACTAGAATCTATTTTTTTCAGTACTCTCTGGCGTGTTTTATCTCCTATATCTTTCAAGTTTTATTTGTCACATGCACAAGTACAGTGAAATGCTAAACTTGCAAGCCCTTCCCAACAGTGCAGTATTCAATGTCAAAATAGTATAACAAAAAAACTGGAGAAATAAGAAATAAGAGAGGAAACAAAATAAATAGAAGAATGTAAGTTATATACAGGGTCAATGCCAGTACCACATTTACAATGTGCAGGAATACTGGAGTAGTTAAGGTTGATATGTACATGTAGGCAGGGATCAGGAGGAAGTGACTGGTAGCAGGATTAATAATAATAGTAAACAATATGGCAGCCGTATAAGTGGAGGGTGGGTATGTGTGTGGTGGTGAGTGTGTGTATCTGAGTGTGTGTGGGTGTTAGTGTGGGTGTGTGAGTGTGTGTATATGAGTGTGTGTGTGGGTGTTAGTGTGGGTGTGTGAGTGTGAGTGTGCAAGAAAGTCAGTGTAGGCGTGATAGGTGGATATACATAAACTGGGCTGAAAAGTGACTGGTAACAGGAATATATAAATACTTAGCATCTTGCAAGCTCTTATTCTTTCTACTCTGTCTTTTTTGCAGTACTCTCTGGCATGTTTCTGCGTGAGGATCAAGAAGGTAAGATTACATTTGTCTATTATTTGTTAGGATGTAATTGGTGTTCAGTACTGTCCGGTCACACCCCATCATTTGCCTTGTGAGGCACCTGATCCCCAAGCTTACATGAATGGTTCGCGCCGTTCAACTAGCCATTCATGGAAGCTTGCAGGATCAGGTGGCTCACGATGCAGCCTCATAATACCACTTCCAGTGCATTATATTTGATGATGTTACTATCTTTCCTCTCTACAGTGGGAGAGGAGATAGAGATGAGTCCACTACTGTTCACCAAGGGCCTGGCTGACTCTGGCGTCTGGGGAAGTAAGTTCTTTGGGCGTATCATGATGGAGGAGGCCCATATAGGAGAGGGCTGCTCCCACAAGGCCTGCAGAGTGAAGGTCATCTATGGGCTGGAGCCAGTGTTTGAGTCTGGGACCACATGTTACATCAAGGTGAAGAGCCCCATCGCCTACTACGGAGTCAAGGAGGAGAGCAACCTGGTCGAGAGAAACCTGGCAATCACCCAACAGGTGAAGGGTTTTACTTCTTTAACATAAAGTAAATGTTTAATGAAAATCAATGGAAATTGGGCCAATGTAATGATATTATTGATGTTATGAAAGGAATCAAAAAATCATTTAGTCAAAGCTCTGATCCCTAACCCAATTAAAGTTTTTCTGTCTGATCATGAATGCAATCTTCTTTCCATAAAGGAATGTAGACTTCAGAACATCGCTCGTGAATACTGCAAGATCTTTGCTGCGGAATGTAGGGTGATAGGAACCTTTGGAGAAGTGCTGGAGTGAGATCATCAAAATGATACAAACTTGCACATAAAAACAATGTTTTTTCATATTATTTCACTACTTTGTTTAGCCTTCTGTCATACCACAGTGTGTGTATGTTCTTGGTTACACAGAGTGATCCCAGTCCACCATATGTATCGGCCTGCCAACACCATTCCCCATGCCACGGTGGAGTCTGACCTGAAGGGGGTCTATCTGAGGTACTGTCTGATGGACGCTACGGGCCGGCTGGTCATGAGAACTGGCTCAGAGGCGGCACTGAAGTGTTGTACTCTGCAGCACTGGATTCTCCAGTGGACCAATGGAAACCTGCTGCTCACTCGGATGGAAGGTACAGTGTCCATAGTCTCGGATGACTAACTCTAGCAGGACAATGCTTTGGCTGAATAACAGAACAGGTCAAATGAACTGTAATTGTGATTGTGCTGCAGGTGTTGACTTCAAGATCACAAACGTTGGAATTTCCATCAAATCGAAAGGGTTGGTAGGCCTATAATTTATTCTGAAACATTGTGTTCTAGAGATATTCATGACTACATAGACCATTTACAATTACAATACTGTAATAACAAACTCTGGCACGAAGCTCTGTCAACAAACTGTTCCTTTACTCATCTGTAACATTGAATCTGTTGTTATTATTCCAGGTACCAAAGTCTCACGATCACAGAAAATCCCAATGTGTTTGAGCAGTTTGTCTCTCAGCACCAGTGTAACTACTACTGCGGCCTCCTCAGCCTGAGGTCCCTGAAGACACAGGACTCCCTGCAGACCCCAGCCAAACCCAAGTGCTCCAGGAGCCCCCTGCTCCACCGTAAGATGGGCGGCTCCTCCAGGTATGAACCACTGCCATTGTGCCCTTCAGCAAGGCACTTAAAGGACAACTATTATTTGGTATTTGTTTCATTAGTCTTTTGTTGATATAGTCCCAAAATGTTTTGCATGTCAGCAATCAGGTTTTCAAGATATGTAACGTTCAAAATTGAGAAATCTGGCCCGAATAATGCATTTTACATCATATGATGCAAACGCAGCATCAGAGGATGCAAAATGCATCATTCAGGCAAGATTTCTGTATTTTGAAAGTTACATATCTTGAAAACTTGATTGCTGACATGTAAAACATTTTGGGACTATATCAACAATGGACTAATGAACCAAATACCAAAAGATAGTTTTAGGATGGAGTTTTCCTTTAACCCCCAAATCCTCTCCATCCAAGGGCGCTGACCCTGTGGCGGACCCTGTAACCTCTCAACGTGTGTCTAGGGGTGTTATTAAAAGGGTAGAAGTCGAAGTTTGTGCTAGCCAAATTGATTAATAAAGTACCTATTTTATTCAGTCCCCAGCCCTCCAGGAAGGCCACAGGAAGCCCCCGGTTGATCAGAAAGCCAGCACAGCCAGAGGACAGCAAAGCCACCGCCAAGCACAAGGCCGTTGATGTTCCCAATGTTGTCCGAAGATAGAATGGGCCGTAGAAAGCAAGCAACTGCTTTTCTCAATAAAGAGAATAAATGCTGAACCAGATATGGAATTACTGCCAGACTTGTCTTCCCACCTATAGAGCTTTCGGGGAGCTGGGAGCCGGTCTGGGATGAAAGGCTGGTGACCCCTCCTCCAAGCCGTGACAGACAGACAGACAGACAGACAGACAGACAGACAGACAGACAGACAGACAGACAGACAGACAGACAGACAGACAGACGAGATCAGATCAGATCGAGAAAGAGAAGGCCAGGTGAAGGAAGAACTTGAATTTGAAATGAATGACACACTAGTATGTCCTTCAAATTATTAAATTACACATTAATTTCACTAATGAATACATTCTTAATTTATTGAGTAGATCACATAAAATTTTAGGCTAAAGCTTTCACATTATACAGGGATTCCTATTGCATATTAGTAATAATTTGGAGTAGTAATTCACAGTAGTAATTCACAAGGTTAGCACGCCAGCTCGATTCAGGTCCCAACAACATGAACATCTAGGGGAAATAAATTTAAAGGGCCTGTTATAGAGTTCAAGATTATCTTCAATGGTGCACAGTGCTCAGGATAATAGTTATGTTAAGAAAACTATGCCCTAAGAATGTAGCGTATATTGTTTTCCATGACACTGTGAATAAAAACGTGGTTCTTTTTATACTGTAAATGTGCCTACGTTTTCATGTTGTATGACATTCATGTAGAAAATGCTCACTGGATGCAATGGCTGTAAATTAAAATGAAATATATTGAAATTAAGCCTCTTATTGACCAAGGTGTGTTTTTCTCAATGAAACAGAGTGCTACCCTGGAAACCATTTGACATGTAATGTATCTCAGTCGTAAATAATGACGTGGGCTAGCCGCTATGTCACTTGCTGTAATCTGACATATAAGTATCTGACATTACAGATGTAGGATCGTAATTTGGGTCACCCTGTTGCAGGAAAACTGTACCACTTGGGTAATGATTTACCTTGATGACATATCCATAATCTATAAGCATTTCATGAACGTGTTATAACAGATCCCAACCACATTATTAAAGGTTAATTCAATATATCCATAGCCTATCTATAACTTAAGTAATGTCATGCTATACAAGAGCTCATATTTAGGTTTCTTAATAGATCCTCATTACAATGACAGTATAGGCCCATGACTTACCTTCTGCTTCTTCTTCTCACTTGGCTCAATGGTACATGAAGATCCCCAAAGGCTTGAATCATAAAGGTACATTTTACGGATCAAATTGTGTAGTTGAGGGTAAAGGTGTACCGGTTCACCAAACCCATGGTTCGATTATATTGGAGTTTTGGGGTTCAGTTTCGGGACAGCGGAAAAAATAGATAGAAACAGTTTTAATTTGTGTTTATTTGGGAAAATACGCAAAATTTAAAGCACCCTATTTGTGGCCAAAGTCCAGTTTCTGTGACGTCATTCACAATGTTTCTGGTATTGTCTGTGACAAGGATTGTTAGGTTGGGCCTCAAGTAGAGGTCTAAAAAGTTGGACACGATCCGAAATTAGACTTGGGGCTTTCCCACCCGGTGTAATATGCACAAATAAATGTTTCAATTCAGAGACCCACTCCGAATGGACCTGAGGACATGGTTGGATCCGAGTGAGGGAAGTAGCAGAAAAATATATTTGAAAGCTACTTTAAACAGGGCTGATTAAGTGCAAAGGAGAGCAGGCGGAGGAGGGGCCTTGCAGTGTGTGTACTTTGAGTGAGTGAAACAGGAGCAAGGAGGGAGGGAGAGGCAGAAACCAACCTAGGTTATTTATCTTCCAATATGATTATGTAGTACCTGTCTTGACTGCATCAATACGAGAGAAGCTAGTTAGCTAAGATAGCTAACTACCCCTTACAAAAATGAATTTGTTGCTGCAAACTTCCCACAAGTTTGTGGCAAATTTGCTGCAAACTAAATAGTGTGCAACAAAATGTTGCCAGACGTTTGTAAACGTTTGCCACTAGTGGTGAATCTGCAGCAAACATTTGGCAACAATAATATTCACTATCACTAGTGGCAAACAGTTGATGACCAATCAAAGGGATTAGAAACAGCTGTTGGAAATTGGAAACCAAGTTAGCTAGCTAGCTACAGTACCTACCAACATTGTCTGGTGAGTGTCTAACTTATTAATTCAACTTTAAAATGGTATTAGCTAAATTATGCCTAGTTAAATGTCATGTTTTATCAGATAGAGTGAAACATTTGTTGATACCAGTTTCATTCTGTCTGCGCCACGCCACTGACGTTAGCTATCATATTTGTGCACAATTCATGTGATTGGTAGCTAACTAATCATTTGGTTTTTTTTAGGTGTCGTTTAATAACAATATGCATGTCAACACAGTGCATTCGGAAAGTATTCAGACCCCTTCACTTTTTCCACATTTTGATATGTTCCAGCCTTATTCTGATTAAATAAATAAAAATACTAATTACTCTACACACAATACCCGATAATGACAAAGTGAAAACAGGTTTTTAGAATTCTTTTCAAATGTATTAAAAATAAAAAACAGAAATACCTTATTTACATAAATATTCAGACCCTTTGCTATGAGACTTGGAATTGAGCTCAGGTGCATCCTGTTTCCTTTGATCATCCTTGAGATGTTTCTACAACTTGATTGGAGTCCACCTGTGGTAAATTCAATTGATTGGACATGATTTGGAAAGGGACACACCTGTCTATATAATGTCCCACAGTTGACAGTGCAAAAACAAAGCCATGAGGTTGAAGGAATTGTCCGTAGAGCTCAGTGAAGATTGTGTCGAGGCACAGATCTGGGGAGGGGTATAGATAGCTAAGTCCGGCTGGCCAGATAGCTAGGCCTGAGATATCAGAGGGCAAAATTACATAGCGTTCTGTCATCACCATGTAATAATATACAGCACCACCGGAGCTATGGATAGTAAGGCTACATTAGAGCTGCACGCCACTGATAATAACCTATTTCATTCTTAATCATTCTAATATTTCAGATCAAAAGAGCAAACATATAATTGCTGTAAGACATTCACTTGAAGAAACATCAAATTGAGGGAAATACTGCAATTTCAGTCAAAGGGGAATATAATTCCCTTGTTCATGGATTGGATATGTCTGACAAAGAGTAGTACAATATGTAATGTATGACAGACACTGTACTACTAACTCATTTAGAAACCAATGGGTTTATAGATTCAAATAGTCAGTGCACAGCTGCTGATGTAGCTGTGAATTATGCCAGAAACCACATATGTACCCAGGACCTCAAATTAACAGCACCTCAAGTGTCCCTATTCTGTACACTAGATGTCAGCATAGCACAAACAGAGACAATTTACTAAAGTAAAACAAAAATTGAGTGGTAGTTACTTTTCTTATATTACTAAAGCACTTAAATATTGTTTTGTATAGTTTCTATAGATCAGCAGTGTTTGGGAAGAAATTGCCCAAGTTCATCAATGTTATTATTCATGATTCCCTGTGGTTTTATGAGAAAGAGAGCGAGAGAAAGACAGATGAGCGATGGCTGCACATGCAGGTGTGAAACCTCAATGTGAGACTTGTTGCGGAGCTCGGGCTGAGTGTACTACTCCCCCCCCCCCCCCCCCCCAATCCTTGCTTGGCGACTTATTGTATACGCACACTTGTGATGTCATAATTCCGTCAGTCAGTGAGAGAGAGGGTCAGGAGCTGTCAGCGTCAGTGCAGTCTCAACGTAGTGATGACAGACAAATCAGTATGATGGTGGTGGATGGCAGCGGAGATTTCAACTGGAGAGAAATCATTACTCACAGCGACAGCCTTTATTTGGGTTTAATCTGTGACAGGATCTAGAGGGGAATTTAGACAGCACAACATAAATAAATAAGGAGGAAGTGTTATTAGAGGTTCAGATCAGATACCCACCAACAGGAACAAGAGTGTTTGTGTTTCTGAATAGACCGAGGGCTCTATCAATGTCGACCACCAACATTTGAGATTCTCAAAGCACGTGTCAAATTGATTCCACGGAGGGCCGAGTGTTCGTTTTTTTTTGCTCCACCCTTGTACTTGATTTATGAATTAAGGTCACTAATTATTAGGAACTCCCTCACCTAGTTGTCTAGGTCTTAACTGACCATCTTACCGATCCTCGAGTATGGCGATGTCATTTACAAAATAGCCTCCAACACCCTACTCAACAAATTGGATGCAGTCTATCACAGTGCCATCCATTTTGTCACCAAAGCCCCATATACTACCCACCACTGCGACCTGTACGCTCTTGTTGGCTGGCCCTCGCTTCAAACTCTTCACCAAACCCACTGGCTCCAGGTCATCTACAAGACCCTGCTAGGTAAAGTCCCGCCTTATCTCTGCTCGCCGGTCACCATAGCTGCACCCACCCGTAGCACGCGTTCCAGCAGGTATATCTCACTTGTCACCCCCAAAGCCAATTCCTCCTTTGGCCGCCTCTCCTTCCAGTTCTCTGCTGCCAATGACTGGAACGAACTACAAAAATCTCAAACTGGAAACACTTATCTCCCTCACTAGCTTTAAGCACCAGCTGTCAGAGCAGCTCACAGATCACTGCACCTGTACATAGCCAATCTATAAATAGCCCAAAACAACTACCTCTTCCCCTACTGTATTTATTTATTTATTTTGCTCCTTTGCACCCCAGTATTTCTACTTTGCACACTCATCTACTGTCAAATCTACCATTCCAGTGTTGTAATTGCTATATTGTATTTACTTTGCCAACATGGCCTGTTTATTGCCTTTACCTCCCTTATCTCACATTATTTGCTCACATTGTATATAGACTTATTTTTCTACTGTATTATTGACTGTATGTTTGTTTTACTCCATGTGTAACTCTGTGTTGTTATATGTGTCGAACTGCTTTGCTTTATCTTGGCCAGGTCGCAGTTGTAAATGAGAACTTGTTCTCAACTTGCCTACCTGGTTAAATAAAGGTTAAATAAAAAAAATAAAAATAAAAAATTGAAGGGAAAAAAATTAAACCTGCAGACACTCGTACCTCCACGGAATGAGTTTGACACCCCTGCTCTACAGCACTGAAATATACATGTACACTCAGCATTACAGTCAGTTGCAATACAACACGCAAGAAACAAACGCTGACATAATGCTCACGATACAATCATGTCCTTATATTGCCTTCTCATAATATAAATCAACCACCACATTTGGGCTCTCATCACATCAAACAGACAAAGCGTCAATACAGAACTAAGATCGAATCGTACTACACCGGCTCAGACGCTCGTCGGATGTGGCAGGGCTTGCAAACCATTACAGACTACAAAGGGAAGCACAGCCAAGAGCTGCCCAGTGACACGAGCCTACCCGATGAGCTAAACCACTTCTATGCTCGCTTCGAGGCAAATAACACTGAATCATGCATGAGAACACCAGCTGTTCTAGAGTCAGTGAGTCAGTGACCGAGTCAGTGAAGACTGGGAAGTGGGTAGTGTCCCTGGGAACTGTCTCCCTGTCCGAGTCAGTAATACTAACATGTTTTAAGCAGACCACCATCGTGCCTGTGCCCAAGAACACTAAGGTAACCTGCATAAATGACGACCGACCCGTAGTACTCGTCTGTAGCCATGAAGTGCTTTGAAAGGCTGGTCATGGGTCACATTAACACCATCATCCCAGAAACCCTAGACCCCAATTCGCATACCGCCCCAACAGATCCACAGATGATGCAATCTCTATTGCTCTCCACACTGCCCTTTCCCACCTGGACAAAAGGAACACCTATGTGAGAATGCTATTCATTGACTATAGCTCAGCATTCAACACCATAGTGCCCTCAAAGCTTATCAATAAGCTAAGGACCCTGGGACTAAACACCTCCCTCTGCAACTGGATCCTGGACTTTCTGACGGGCCGCTCCCAGGTGGTAAGGGTAGGTAACAACACATCCGCCACGCTGATCCTCAACACAGGGGCCACTCGGGGGTGCATGCTCATTCCCCTCCTGTACTCCCTGTTCACTCATGACTGCATGGCCAGGCACGACTCCAACACCATCACTAAGTTTGCCGATGACGCAACAGTGGTAGGCCTGATCACCGACAACGATGAGACAGTCTATAGGGATGAGGTTAGAGACCTGGCCGTGTGATGCCAGGACAACAACCTCTCCCTCAACCTGATCAAGACTAAGGAGATGATTGTGGACTACAGGAAAAAGAGCACGCCCCCATTCTCATCAGTGGGGCTGCAGTGGAGCAGGTTGAGAGATTCAAGTTCCTTGGTGTCCACATCACCAACAAACGAGCATGGTCCAAGCACACCAAGACAGTCATGAAGAGGGCACAACAAAACCTATTCCCCATCAGGAGACTGAAAAGTTTGGGCATGGGTCCTCAGATCCTCAAAAGGTTCTACAGCTGCACCATCGAGAGTATGGTTGCATCACTACCTAGTCCTCTCATAAACCTAACCAGTTGTTCTCAATTTGTGTCATGGCAATGCTGTTTCCGAGCAATATTGAGAGCTTTAGTGGCTGGTGTTCTGGGCACTTATTCATAAAGTGTCTCAGGGTAGGAGTTCTGATCTAGGACACTTTATGAAAACTGGAGCTGATATTAAACTTCTCTATTGGCTGGATATTCCTTTGAAAGTCGCAAGAAAAGGAGGATCAACTTCAAACAGGTTCCCCTTCGCTAAACAGAAGACCCGGCTCAGGTGAATACATGACAAAGCCACAAAAAAGTCACACCACTCTATGATTGAATCACCTACAGAATATATTAATGAGCGATATGGTCATAAGACTCCTCCTCAATATGTTTTTCCTACTATATTGTCATTCTATAGGCTGATCTGCTCTGATCTGCTTTTTATTTTGTAAATAGTTCACTTAAGTTTATGCATCAAACTGGCAACCTTTATGTCTTCTTTTCAAAAGACTCCTCTCATGATGAGGCTTCCCACAACATAAAATATATATTGATATATGACTCCATCATGGCTCATTAGTGGCTCATGTCTTTCACAGTCTTGGCTTGGAAGTGTCTGCCTGATACGACAATGACTCAGGTCTGGGACCTATAGAGCCCAGAGGTGGGAGCTGAGGGAGTTGGGGGCCAAGAAGAGGGCCCTTTCAGGAGCCGTTAGAAAGTGTGACAGAGGTGATGACAGCTCAGGGAGATCCAGGGCTAACTGCACTCTCCACACAATGCCATTTAACCCAGGCAAGCAGGAAAATGAGTGCATGGGTAGTATCCCACCGTATTCCTTATAGAGAGCTCTATGGGTCCTGGTCAAAAGTAGTGCACTAAATAGGGAATAGGGTTCCATTTGGGATGCAGCCCATGCATTCATTCTCCTGCCTGCCTGGGTTAAATGGCATAGTGTGGAGAGTGCACTGACAGTAGATGGCAGACGTGTCTTGTTATTCTGCCCACATTCTATCGATCGACACCCTGGTTTAATTGACCCAACTCCCTCAGGGTCAACAGAGAGTGAAGAGTATTTGGTCGAATAGGATGCGACTTGTGAAAATGCTTTTTCCTTGCTTTTCCTCGTCACCTTTTAGGGAGCAGAGTTTCAGGAGTAGAAGTCATGCTGGGTTGAGTGCTGCTATGGTGTTTCCTCACCATTTACTGGAAAAGTCTTTAAATCTCAGTGATAGGACAAGGTTGTAACTAGAGCATGTTTTCAAACCCAGACAGTGTGCTGCCTATACAATCCTACCTAACCTTAATTTCCTTGATCCAACCTGATCGAACAGCCCCCGTGATATGCAGCTGTTCAGGGAAGCTAGAAACCGTTATACACAGGCAGTTAGAAAAGCCAAGGCTAGCTTTTTCAAGCAGAAATTTGCTTCCTGCAACACTAACTCTAAAAAGTTCTGGGACACTGTAAAGTCCATGGAGAATAAGAACACCTCCTCCCAGCTGCCCACTGCACTGAAGATAGGAAACACTGTCACCACTGATAAATCCACCATAATTGAGAATTTCAATAAGCATTTTTCTACGGCTGGCCATGCTTTCCACCTGGCAACTCCTACCCCGGTCAACAGCACTGCACCCCCAACAGCAACTCGCCCAAGCCTTCCCCATTTCTCCTTCTCCCAAATCCATTCAGCTGAAGTTCTGAAAGAGCTGAAAAATCTAGACCCCTACAAATCAGCCGGGCTAGACAATCTGGACCCTTTCTTTCTAAAATTATCTGCCGAAATTGTTGCCACCCCTATTACTAGCCTGTTCAACCTCTCTTTCGTGTCATCTGAGATTCCCAAAGATTGGAAAGCAGCTGCGGTCATCCCCCTCTTCAAAGGGGGGGACACTCTTGACCCAAACTGCTACAGACCTATATCTATCCTACCATGCCTTTCTAAGGTCTTCGAAAGCCAAGTCAACAAACAGATTACCGAACATTTCGAATCTCACCATACCTTCTCTGCTATGCAATCTGGTTTCAGAGCTGGTCATGGGTGCACCTCAGCCACGCTCAAGGTCCTAAACGATATCTTAACCGCCATCGATAAGAAACATTACTGTGCAGCCGTATTCATTGATCTGGCCAAGGCTTTCGACTCTGTCAACCACCACATCCTCATCGGCAGACTCGACAGCCTTGGTTTCTCAAATGATTGCCTCGCCTGGTTCACCAACTACTTCTCTGATAGAGTTCAGTGTGTCAAATCGGAGGGTCTGCTGTCCGGACCTCTGGCAGTCTCTATGGGGGTGCCACAGGGTTCAATTCTTGGACCGACTCTCTTCTCTGTATACATCAATGAGGTCGCTCTTGCTGCTGGTGAGTCTCTGGTCCACCTCTACGCAGACGACACCATTCTGTATACTTCCGGCCCTTCTTTGGACACTGTGTTAACAACCCTCCAGGCAAGCTTCAATGCCATACAACTCTCCTTCCGTGGCCTCCAATTGCTCTTAAATACAAGTAAAACTAAATGCATGCTCTTCAACCGATCGCTACCTGCACCTACCCGCCTGTCCAACATCACTACTCTGGACGGCTCTGACTTAGAATACGTGGACAACTACAAATACTTAGGTGTCTGGTTAGACTGTAAACTCTCCTTCCAGACCCATATCAAACATCTCCAATCCAAGGTTAAATCTAGAATTGGCTTCCTATTTCGCAACAAAGCATCCTTCACTCATGCTGCCAAACATACCCTTGTAAAATTGACCATCCTACCAATCCTCGACTTTGGCGATGTCATTTACAAAATAGCCTCCAATACCCTACTCAACAAATTGGATGTAGTCTATCACAGTGCAATCCGTTTTGTCACCAAAGCCCCATATACTACCCACCATTGCGACCTGTACGCTCTCGTTGGCTGGCCCTCGCTTCATACTCGTCGCCAAACCCACTGGCTCCATGTCATCTACAAGACCCTGCTAGGTAAAGTCCCCCCTTATCTCAGCTCGCTGGTCACCATAGCATCTCCCACCTGTAGCACACGCTCCAGCAGGTATATCTCTAGTCACCCCCAAAACCAATTCTTTCTTTGGCCGCCTCTCCTTCCAGTTCTCTGCTGCCAATGACTGGAACGAACTACAAAAATCTCTTAAATTGGAAACACTTATCTCCCTCACTAGCTTTAAGCACCAACTGTCAGAGCATCTTACAGATTACTGCACCTGTACTTTGCACATTCTTCCATTGCAAAACTACCATTCCAGTGTTTTACTTGCTATATTGTATTTACTTTGCCACCATGGCCTTTTTTGCCTTTACCTCCCTTCTCACCTAATTTGCTCACATTGTATATAGACTTGTTTTTTTTACTGTATTATTGACTGTATGTTTGTTTTACTCCATGTGTAACTCTGTGTCGTTGTATGTGTCGAACTGCTTTGCTTTATCTTGGCCAGGTCGCAATTGTAAATGAGAACTTGTTCTCAACTTGCTTACCTGGTTAAATAAAGGTGAAATAAATAAAATAAATAAATAAATAAAACCTATTCCCACAAAGTCCATCAAGTCAAACAATGTGATGGAAAAATCCCTACAAATAGCTTACATAATTATCTGACTTCCAAGAACACTACAATATTATGTGGAAGTTAGACTTTACACTCCGTCTTTCCGTATTCAGTAATAGTTCAACTGAAAGGACAAGCCTACCTTCACAGTTAAGGGTATTAGGCGTCAAGTGATTTCTATGGTAATTAAAAACCAATCATCTCTCAGGAGGCTCATTCATGCTACAGTTTGCTTAGTGCTCACATACCCTATTACATATCCCCCTCAAACGTACAACCTTGTTAAAAACACTGACGCCAGCCAAATCACATTTCTCTATCAGAACCCACTCAGAGGAACTCAAAATGAGGCATTCCTTAATCCAAGCAGATTCCAGCAGGAAATTGTTGAATAAAGACATCATACATTAAAATAGCTCCTCATATTGCACTGAGTGTGTCTGATGAGGAGAGCTAACGAGCATTGATTCTAGTCAATTAAACTAATCTTTCGATTGAGATTCAGTGCAAGGCACAGCAACTGTGGATATTGAGAGTCACTAATTATAGAAATGTCACATGTAGTACATATAAATAATTGCCCCCTCAGTTAATAAAACAGAAATTCAAGTTAATATCAGGACTTCACACTGCACAGCGACCCAGGGCTCTGTGGACTGATGGATACTCATTGACACAATTAGAGTTATGGAGAGTAATAGAAAGGACAAATCTGTCAATGACGTTTTATCCATTCAGGCAATTGTTAAATGTGATATGAGAGGCTACGTTAATTGTAGCATGTTAATCATTTATATGGAGCTAATGTTAACCATAAGGGTGAATGGACCGGAAGAGTCATGCACAATAATAAGCTATAATAAGGTCATGTTAGGCCACACAAGGCAAGCAGATATTACATTTACATTCATTCCTGTAGCAGTCTCATTCAGAAGGACTACAAAGTAAACAGCTGATTAGAGACAGAATGGTGGTCCATTGTCATTGAGATCTCATTTGATCAAATTAAAAAAGAGGACTGAGTGTGATCTCCCAGGACAAATCCTTCATAGATATGCCGCGTTCATGTGCTAGTTGGAACTCTGAAGTTTCCGACTTGCTAACTGGTTGAACGTGGCACGTGTATAACTACAACCAGTTAGCGATTAGGACATTTTAGAGGCATTAGCCTAGGCTACACCATCGGTTATTAAACTCACATTGTTGTGCGTGATGTTCATTTGTAATTGGCTGAGAGACATTGTAATTCCCGACCATTTATTCAGATTTATTTGAAAAGCATCACAGGCTGCTAAATGTCACAGTGCAGTGATGGCATTTGGAACAACTTTTATCTCTAATCCACCAAAAGTCGCAGGCGGCCATTTTGTCCCTGCCGCCACTGTTGAGGCTGTCAAGGGCGAGGTAATCTACCAAAACCCAGAATGCCTTGTGCTTAGGAAACGATGACATTCTGATACAGATCTCTCTGCTTCCACGCTGTTCCACTCTCATGAGAGCATAAAGGCTCAATGTGGCTGGAATCACATAAATACAGACTAATTAGATGATAATGTAGCCCGGGCTACTTTGAACAATTTAACGTTCTTTTGGTCATCATATTCTCCTCAGAAAATAATATCCACCACACTGCAATTTCAGGCCATATCTCATAGCCTACAGTAGTCATACGTTGGTGGTTGGTAATGATGTATTCATGACGTCTTCAGAGGATCTGTGGAAATGCTAGCAATGTATTCATGACACCTTCAGAGGATCTGTGGAAATGCTAGCAATGTATTCATGACACCTTCAGAGGATCTGTGGAAATGCTAGCAATGTATTCATGACGTCTTCTGAGGATCTGTGGAAATGCTAGCAATGTATTCATGACGTCTTCTGAGGAGCTGTGGAAATGCTAGCAATGTATTCATGACACCTTCAGAGGATCTGTGGAAATGATATGAAACAGAATGACAAAAAGCATTGTCATAATAATCGTATATGCATGTTCATATACGGTATATTGTATATACTATATAAAAGACTGGCCTGTGATATAGCCTACAATGATATAGCTTTAGGGTGGCAGGTAGCCAAGCGGTCAGAGTGTTGGTACAGAAACCAAAAGGTTGCTAGATCAAAACAAGACAAATAAGCACCCCCTATTTGAGTACATGTGAGTTATACAACAGAACATAATGAAGATTGTACTGACATTCCAGCATTCAACACTCTTTCTGTAGTAGATGCACATAACAGTGTTAGGTATTCTGATTCAATCTTTCTATGAGGTAGCAACAACTGGGAGGATTTCAGGTGAGCCAGATCAGCTTGGATTTTTTCAGTGTTATGCTATGGGAAATATCTTCAGATAAAAGAGCTATGTTGGATCTTGATGCTGTGTGGAAATACCCAGAAACAAGATGGTGGAAGGCCTGAAGATGAAGATGGAACAACAATAGAAAACTGGCACATTCACAAAGAGAGAAGTTTATAGAGCTGTCCTCTGGATGTCTTACCAAAAGTAATGTATGGTCTCTAGTTTCACAACAAAGCTCCAAACTTTCAATCGTTCAGTTGCTAGTTAATATGTCGGAGAGGAAGCATGACAACACGATCCTCTTCAAAAACAAGTTTAATTTAAGCTTTATTTAACTAGGCAAGTCAGTTAAGAACAAATTCTTATTTACAATGACAGCCTACCCTGGCCAAACCCTAACCTGGACAATGCTGGCCTAATTATGGACCGCCCTATGGCACTCCCAATCACGGACAGTTTTTATATAGCCTGGAATTGAACCAGGGTCTGTAGTGACGCCTCTACCACTGATATGCAGTGCCTTAGACTGCTGCGCCACTCAGGAGCCCCTTTGACAAAAGGGTAAAGCATTTAGAAAAATTACAATAGCAAGTGATTCACAAAATGATATGTGACATTTCAAGTATCCACCATCATTTTTGACTAAATTCCTAATTATTGAAGGACTCATTGATTAATTATGTGTTTTCAGATGTGTAATGTAATATAGGCCTAAAGTAATGTACATTATTACCATAATGCCTTATTAGTGATAAGTGTTAACAACAATGTTACTGGGCTATTTTGATCAGAGTTGATAATAGAACATGTGTATACATCAGTGGAAGCTGCTGAGGGTATTGATATTTTTGGGGTATTTTATTAAGATCCCCATTAGCTGTTGCAAAAGCAGCAGCTACTCTTCCTGGGGTCCACACAAAACATAACATAATACAGAACATTTATAGGCAACAGCACTACAGGACAGAACTACATTAAAAAATATGTTTTTACAAAAAGCACACGTAGCCTACATATCAATACATACACACAAACTATCTAGGGGAGGACGGCTCATAATAATGTCTGGAACGGAGAAATGGGATGGCATCAAACCATGTGTTTGATGGATTTGATACCATTCCACTGATTCCGCTCCAGCTATCACCACAAACCCGTCCTCCCCAATTAAGGTACCACCAACCTCCTGTGGCAAACATCTATTTCTAAGAGCTGGTGAGACATATTGAATCAGAAAGATTGAGGCTGGTCTACTGAGCTTCGGCTGAGCTTCTCTCACTCTCTGAGGAGAACAGAACTTGGTATGCTGTATTCTAAAGATGTTTATCTGCCATTATGAAGGCAGAACTGGTGGTGTGTGTGTGTGTGTGTGCGCGTGTGTGTGTTTGTGTGTATGTGTGTGCGTTTCGTCATACCCACTCACAAGCTCACACTGGCACCACCACAGTGTGGGCATTTCAAAAGAACACCTTCCCTTATCAGCACGGCCCTCTACTATTCTCATCCACAGTGGGAACAAGTGAGTGTTCTGTGAAGATCTTGAGCCACGACTCACTCTCTGCCTGGCGCTCTCTCCCTGGGCGAGTCAAACATATTGGAGAAACAAAATATGTCAAAGCTAAAACCATCAATGCTTAAACAACCAACTAATAGGGTCAGTTTCACCTTCTAAAGGAATCCTTAACCAGACCCACTGGATACTAGCTTTTTAGTGTGACGTGATTGCTGGGGCGCAACCATGACTCACAAACCTATATATGGAATTGTATGAGGGTTTTCATTATGTTGTACAAGACAGTAGATCTGTGCTTGTTGTCATGTAACCTACATTAATGATAGGCTACACAGTTGCAGTGTTGGTCAAACATTGACAGGGGCTTAAAATATCCATGAATCATAATAATTGTCAACATGAAAAGAAATCAGGCAGTTCTGACAATTGTATGACTCATCTTTTCATTCAAATGTACTTCCCCTCGGAAATTTGACTGAACACATGACAAAAACTATTTGCTCAGTGACAGTATCAATTAGCCTAATGTGCCTGGGTTTGTTTAGTGATACAATGGATTGTGATGTACAATAAGCCACCTGAAACGTGAGTAACTCCCACAGCCACACAGTTCACTGCAAATAAAGAAGAACAAACCCAATAGTTCATTCTGGGAATTGACACAACACAAGCCACCTGTACAGGCTCTTGTCAAGATGATGAGGATGGATGCTTGATGCTGATGCTTGAACAACAGACAGAATCGATATTAGAGCACAGAAGCAGCGCCTGTAGCCTTACATCTGAAACATGACATGACCCATACAGCCTAATAACACTTTCCTGGTCCTGGACGGACAACAAGGAGGTCAGACTCATTTTCAAAATCATGATTAGGCTAGAGTTTTAAAACGTTTTTTTTTTATACTCACACACACAAGACGAACAGGCTCCCTGACTTTCTATGGTTCCTAGCAAGGTAACACTGCCACTACCTCGCTCTCCAAACAAGGTGCATGGATTGAGGAGCAACCTGAACATGAAAAGTATATCAGCAACTCTCTTGGAGGGCAGTGGAAGTTGATAAAACGCTTCATTATTGGTAAAACCAAGGCTTTTTGCCACATCAGGGCCTTACCAGTCTTCATCATGGCTTACAGATGGCAAATTGAAGGAGGATTTGATCTATTTCAAAAACGTCCTCCTAGTTTTCAGAGACCAATCACAATGGGAATACAAAACAAAAGATGAAGATGTTTAAGATTACTTTATTCGTCAATTGTATTCAAGGTCCAACTGACCTTGAGTACAATTTTATCCCAACCCCCCCAAAAGACACACATACCGGTACATATACAGATTGGACCAGAGGGCTGCCACACTAGGAGCCCGTAAAACAGTTGTTGTGGAGGGTTATGTGCCTTGCTCAAGGGCACAACAGAAGGCAATGGCATCTAAAATTCAATACCAGCAACCCTCCGGTTGCCGGCTCACTTCCCACCAGATTTTGTCCCGTCAGACCAGGAATTCTAACTGGCAACCCTTCAGTTGCTGGGTTGCTTCTCTAACTGCTAGGCTACCTAACGTGATTGGTGAATGTGTTGCAAAAATCTGACCAATGGCATTTAGATATAACCAGGTTTGATTGTGTCCTGCTGTTGTGATATTGATGGTTTCTCGAAAATGACAGCTTCTACATTTGTGGCTAGATGGAGTACAGATACAGACAGTAGTGTCTTGACATAGGAGGTTAGGAGAACTAACGCAGCCGGTTAGGAGAACTAACGCAGCAGGTTAGGAGAACTAACGCAGCAGGTTAGGAGAACTAACGCAGCAGGTTAGGAGAATTAACGCAACAGGTTAGGAGAACTAACGCAGCAGGTTAGGAGAACTAACACAGCAGGTTAGGAGAACTAACACAGCAGGTTAGGAGAACTAACGCAGCAGGTTAGGAGAACTAACGCAGCAGGTTAGGAGAATTAACACAGCAGGTTAGGATAATTAACGCAGCAGGTTAGGAGAACTAATGCAGCAGGTTAGGAGAATTAACACAGCAGGTTAGGAGAACTAACACAGCAGGTTAGGAGAACTAACACAGCAGGTTAGGAGAATTAACACAGCAGGTTAGCAGAACTAACGCAGCCGGTTAGGAGAACTAACCCGGAAGGTTAGGAGAACTAACGCAGCAGTTTATTAGAATTAACGCAGCAGGTTAGGAAAATTAATGCAGCAGGTTAGGAGAAATAACGCAGCAGGTTAGGAGAACTAATGCAGCAGGTTAGGAGAATTAACGCATCAGGTTATTAGAATTAACGCAGCAGGTTAAGCGAATTAGGTTAAGGTTAGGAAAAGGGTTAGGCTTCGCTAAAATGCTACAGTTATCCACGATGCGACAACTAGATGGAGATGTACTTTAGTACGTTTAGAGATGTACGTTTGAAAAGTGTTGAAATCTTACATTATCAACTTTCCGGTGTGTTAAAGGCTTTTTTTTACCTTCAGTTACCTTCTACCTTCAGACACATGGAATGGTTCAAAATGGGAACACTTTGCCTTCCCAGAGCTAGGGCTGCCGAATCAAGTGCACCTACCGCAGACAGTCCGAAACAAATAAAAGACGTTGGAATGCAAGGCTTTATCGTAGGGCTTTTTACAGAAATGTTTGGTGATCGACTAGGAATCCCTTGGAGATCAACAAAACGATCACGAATGACTGGCTGGTGATCACTGCGCTAGGCTATTATCCCCCTGTGTGTTCCCTCTGTAGAGAAGATGTGTGCCCTGTTCTGTTCCCCCATCATTAACCCCCTGTGTGTTCCCTCTGTAGAGAAGCTGTGTGCCCTGTTCTGTTCCCCCATCATTAACCCCCTGTGTGTTCCCTCTGTAGAGAAGCTGTGTGCCCTGTTCTGTTCCCCATCATTAACCCCCTGTGTGTTCCCTCTGTAGAGAAGCTGTGTGCCCTGTTCTGTTCTCCCATCATTAACCCCCTGTGTGTTCCCTCTGTAGAGAAGCTGTGTGCCCTGTTCTGTTCTCCCATCATTAACCCCCTGTGTGTTCCCTCTGTAGAGAAGCCGTGTGCCCTGTTCGGTTCCCCTGTGGGGAGAGATTCCCCGCAAAGAGAGTGATGGATGGAACACCATGTGGACCCTACGAGTCAGACCTGTGTGTCAACTGCAGGTGTCAGGTACACACACACACACACACACACACACACACATGCAAACTCAATGCACGCAGATGCACACTCTCACACACACAAGGCAGACTTGTGTGTCGATGAAGAAAAATAATGTGTTATGCACATTCCACACATGAGAATCCTGTTGCTGGGTTAAAATAAAACGAAGATAAAGAAATTATAAGAAATTCCTGTAGCTATTAAGCACTGGGGACCCGCAATATTCTGTGTCCACGTCTCTCATTTCCTTAGAGTTGTGTGTCAATGTCAATGAACTGCTCAAATCAGAAGTGCTGATGGCAATTATACTGAACAAAGATATAAATACATGTAAACCCAACAAGATCCCCAAAATGTTGTGAACAAATTTGTTTACATCCTTTTTAGTGAGTATTTATCCTCTGTCAAGATAATCCATCCACCTGACAGGTGTGTCATATCAAGAAGCTGATTAAACAGCATGATCATTACACAGATGCACCTTGTGCTGGGGACAATAAAAGGCCACTCTAAAATGTGCAGTTTTGTCACACAATACAATGCCACAGATGTCTCAATTTTGAGGGAGCGTGCAATTGGCATGCTGACTGCAGGAATGTCCACCAGAGCTTTTGCCAGAGAATTTAATGTTAATTTCTCTACCATAAGCTGCCTCCAACATCATTTTTGAGAATTTGGCAGTACATCCAACCGTCCTCACAACCACAGACAACGTGTAATCATGCCAGCCCAGGACCTCCACATCTGGCTTCTTCACCAGTGGGATCGTCTGAGACCAGCCACGCAGACAGCTGATGAAACTGAGGAGTTTTTCTGTCTGTAATGAAGCCCTAGTATGGGGAAAAACTCATTCTGATTGGCTGGGCCTGGCTCCTCAGTGGGTGGGTCTATGCCCAGTCATGTGAAATCAATAGATTAAGTCCTAATGAATTGATTTCAATTGACTGATTTCCTTATATCAACTGTAACTCAGTAAAATCGTTGAAATTGTCACATGTTGTGTTTATATTTTTCTTCAGTATAGCTATAAGTGGTGCAATGTTTCTGGCTGTTCCTCCTACCCTTGGCCTTCCTCTACTACCCTGCCTCACTCCCTCTGTCCTGTGACAGAAACCCTGCTCAGTCAGAGAGAGAGATGATGGGACCTGTCAGTAGTTCACTGGATAAGGGTATTCTCTCTGTAGGTCACTGGATAAGGGTATTCTCTCTTTAGGTCACAGGTGAAGAATTTTATCTCTGTGCTGGTGGATTTAATTGTCTCTTACAATATGGCAGGCTGGTGGCTTCAAAGCCTCTCATTGGCCAATACATAGCAATCTTCCTAGTGATTGTCTCTCTGGTGAATATTATAATAACGTGTGCCAGCCTGTAGAAAGTTCTCTCTTGTTTTGTTATATTTCAGACATCATAGTTTTTTTATGGTTTTAGAGTTTTCATACATTCATTGCAGTCGGCGCCCCACTGTCTGATTCATATCGCTTGATTTCTAATGATAGTTGTCGATAAGATCGACTGATTTCATTTGAATCGGGTGTTCACTACGTAAGTGAACGAAAGCTCTTAACATTTGCATATCCAAACCTTCTGTCTGCCAGCCCCCGTATCGCGAAGCGACACCTCGACAAAATATTTTGAATGTGGGCGGAACTTCCGGCTGAGTGTACCCGGAAGATTTGGATGCAAGTTTCTCGGACGTTCACCCATATGTTCGATTTTTATGTATCGATCAATGGTTTTTATTTAATTTAGGTAATTTTATAAACTCAATACTGGGACGATGTTGTCTTTAGATTTCCTTGATGATGTGCGGCGGATGAATAAGCGCCAGGTATGTACGATAATATTGTTTTTGATGTTGTGTGAATGTGACTGATTCTTCCAAGGCTAGTTAGCTAGCTATCTAGTTATGCTAGCAACATTAGCCGGCTGGTTAATAGCACGTTGCCTAAAATGTCAAGTCGTCTACGCTAACTAGCTACCCAGCTTTCCGTGTGGTCTTAATCATGTATAAAGAACATTGCCCTGCTAGTTATATACGTTACATCGCCTATTAAACATGCATGATAAACTGGGTTGTCAAAATAAATCGCTAACAACCTTGCAAAATCAATGTAGCTTTAGCCAGTACAATTTCCTCTCTGCATAAATATGGTGTTACTTCAGTATTCTTCAAACCTGGTGCTGAGGACCTACAAAGTGTGCAGACTTTTATTCCAGCCTAAGTTACTAGTGTCTACTAGATTCTGCTGATCACCAAACCCTTTATTAACTGAAACATATGTATTAGTACTGGGTTGGGACAAAAGCCTGCACACCTTGTTAGTCCCCAGGACCAGCTGTTGGTAGATATAGTTATTATGACGTTGTTATAAGCGAACACTAGCTTATCCTCGTCTCAACCTGACAACCTGTCTTATTTGTTTTCAGCTCTACTACCAGGTGTTGAATTTTGGTATGATAGTGTCCTCAGCCCTGATGATCTGGAAAGGACTGATGGTATTGACAGGCAGCGAGAGCCCTATTGTTGTCGTCCTCAGGTAAAGCATTGGTGTTGGATTTATGTAGATGGGGTGCTTTTCAATACACTCAAAGCGCTTTACATAGTAAGGGGAAATTTGCCACTTTCACAAGACTAAAGTGTAGCACCAACATACCTGCTGTTTGTCTGAAGCGCATCTGCTAATTTTCAGTAACCTGTCTATCCTTGACTGTAACATGTCCTTGGTTTCAGTGGAAGTATGGAGCCTGCTTTCCATCGAGGAGACCTTCTGTTCCTGACAAACCGGGTCGAGGACCCCATCAGAGTCGGAGAGATTGTGGTCTTCAGGATAGAGGGCAGAGAGATCCCCATAGTACACAGAGTACTAAAGATTCATGAAAAGTTGGTCTATGATGTTTCTGTAGTTATTGAAATGCGCTAGTTCTCTCTCGGGATAGTTCTTTGTTTGTTACAAGTTTTAGAAGGCCTACTTCCCCCAAAAAGTTTGTATTGCTGCATAACACTCAAACTAGGCTCTAAATATTCTGTAATATTTCTTACCTCATATATGTTTTTTTAATATATGTTGGGTAACTGAATAAATGTCATTGTCAGAGCAACTTCATAAGCTGCTCTGGGGCCAGGAAATCAATGTATGACATCCAAACTAAATCTAAATGTTTATCTCCAGGGAAAATGGCGAAATCAAGTTCCTGACCAAAGGTGACAACAACTCTGTAGATGACAGAGGGCTATACAAGCCGGGACAGCACTGGCTAGAGAAGAAAGACGTGGTGGGACGAGCCAGAGGGTGAGCATTTATCTCATTCCACCAGAGTGATACTAGGCTTAGTCTGCTGTATGACTTCAGTCTCATCCTTCACTTCACTGGATCTATATGATACCATTTCACTTGAGATATTATTTAGTGCAAAATTAAATTGAACTTGAGTCTGCGCTCATCTAGCCTGTAAAGTGGAAGGGCTCAAGCATGGTTTAAAGTTCTCCATAAAAATCTCGGGGAAAGGTGGGGGGGGGGCTGATCTGGAGATCACATATCCTAATATGAAGTAATATTTTCCCAAATAAATGTATTATCAAATATATTATTTTCTCTGTTACGCTGTGTGAACTGAACTGACATGCTGTAGCTGACACTCGGATGTTCAGATGAAAATGGCAGTTTAAAAGTTAAGAAAATGTTTTCCATTTGTCACATCCCTACACTCGAGGTGCATTCAAGGTGTGAGAGCAGTTTTGGCAAATGTATTTTGAAAGTGGGTTTGGCCTTTTTTATTAATTTTTTATTTAAGAGGAGGATCCCAGTTTTCCATTGCTATCACGTTTATTTCTCTACTCCTTCAATTATGCGAGTGGCATCATTTTAGAAATGCTCTGGTTACAACAGAGCATGGTTTAGGCACTTCTGCGCAAAGTAGTGATGTGTAGTTTGCGAACAAACTGCTTTAGGGCAATTTTTTCCCCCCAGTTTATTGGACTCCCTGATGTGCATACTGCTGCTTTTTGATCTCCAGACATCAACTGTCTGCAGATAAATTATAAAAAATATTCTCTGAAGATGGTAATTCCTCAGTGCAGGAACCATACTGTGAGAAGAGACACTCATTCTGCACTACCCAATTTTTTTCAGTGCTTTACATTTTTTTGTCCTTTTATTTTTTGCAAGCCATCTAATAATTTGGTCAGGTAAAAATGTATTTGAATTCAAATTTCACGAACTGACATAATGGTAGGTAACATTTTAGGCTTTAAATTAAGGGTTGACCATTTTTCATGGTTTTATGTAAATTTCTAAGCACTACTGAAGAGGAGCCACTTGGGAGCCAAATGAGAAGCTCTTTTAGGTGAAAGGAGCCAAATGATCCGGCTGACCGAAAAGACTCTGAATCAATATGCAACAGCTCTAAAAGGGGCAACTGTGTCTTAAATGGACAATGTCCGTTTGTAATAGAAACCTGGCAGCAGAGAACTGGAAGGAAAGGCGGCCAAAGGAGGTGTTGGCTTTGGGGATGACCAGTGAGATATACCTGCTGAAGCGAGTGCTATGGGTGGATGTTGTTATTGTGACCAGTGAGCTGAGATAAGGCAGTGCTTTACCTAGCATAGACTTGTAGATGACCTGGAGCCAGTTGGTCTGGCGACGAATATGTAGCGAGGGCCAGCCGACTAGAGCATACAGGTCGCAGTGGTGGGTGGTATAAGGCGCTTTGGTAACAAAACTGATGGCACTGTGATAGATTACATCCAATTTGCTGAGTAGAATATTGGAAGCTATTTTGTAGATGATATCGCTGAAGTCGAGGATCGGTAGGATAGTCCGTTTTACTAGGGTAAGTTTGGCGGCGTGAGTGACGGAAGCTTTGTTGCGAAATAGAAAGCCGATTCTAGATTCGATTTTGTATTGGAGATGTTTAATATGAGTCTGGAAGGAGAGTTTAGTCTAGCCAGACGCTTAGGTATTTGTAGTTGTCCACACATTCTAGGTCTAACCGTCCAGGGTAGTGATGCTAGTCGGGCGGGCGGGTGCGGGCAGCGTACGGTTGAAAAGCATGCATTTGGTGTTACTAGCGTTTAAGAGCATTTGGAAGCCACGGAAGGAGTGTTGTATGGCATTGAAGCTCGTTTGGAGGTTAGTTAACACAGTGTCCAAAGAAGGGCCAGATGTATACAGAATGGTGTCGTCTGCGTAGAGGTGGATCAGGGAATCGCCCGCAGCAAGAGCGACATCATTGATATATACCGAGAAAAGAGTCGGCCCGAGAATTGAACCCTGTGGTACCCCCATAGAGACTGCCAGAGGTCCGGATAACAGGCCCTCAGATTTGACACACTGAACTCTGTCTGCGAAGTAGTTGGTGAACCAGGCGAGGTAGTCATTTGAGAAACCAAGGCTATTGAGTCTGCCGATAAGAATACGGTGATTGACAGAGTTCGAAAGCCTTGGCCAGGTCGATGAAGACGGCTGCACAATACTGTCTTTTATCGATGGCAGTTATGATATCGTTTAGTACCTTGAGCGTGGCTGAGGTGCACCTGTGACCAGCTCGGAAACCGGATTGCACAGCGGAGAAGGTACGGTGGGATTCGAAATGATCAATGATCTGTTTATTGACTTGGCTTTCGAAGACTTTAGAGAGGCAGGGCAGGATGGATATAGGTCTATAACAGTTTGGGTCTAGAGTGTCACCCCCTTTGAAGAGGAGGATGACCGCGGCAGCTTTCCAATCTTTAGGGATCTCGGACGATACGAAAGAGGTTGAACAGACTAGTAATAGGGGTTGCAACAATGGCGGCAGTTCATTTTAGAAATAGAGGGTCCAGATTGTCTACCCCAGCTGATTTGTCCAGGTTTTTCAGCTCTTTCAGAACATCTGCAATCTGGATTTGAGTGAAGGAGAAGCTGGGGAGGCTTGGGCAAGTAGCTGCGGGGGGGGGGGGGGGGGGGGCCAGGAGGAAAGCATGGCCAGCCGAAGAGAGGTTCTTATTGAAATTTTCGATTATCATGGATTTATCGGTGGTGACCGTGTTACCTAGACTCAGAGCAGTGGGCAGCTGGGAGGAGGTGCTCTTGTTCTCCATGGACTTTAGTGTCCCAAATCTTTTTGGAGTTTGAGCTACAGGATGCAAATTTCTGTTTTGAAAAAGCTAGCTTTGCTTTCCTGACTGACTCCGTGTATTGGTTCCTGACTTCCCTGAACAGTTGCATATCGCGGGGACTATTCAATGCTACTGCAGTCCGCCACAGGATGTTTTTGTGCTGGTCAAGGGCAGTCAGGTCTGGAGTGAACCAAGGGCTATATCTGTTCTTAGTTCTACATTTTTTTGAAAGGGGCATGCTTATTTAAGATGGTGAGGAAATTACTTTTTAAGAACGACAAGACATTCTCGACTGACGGGATGAGGTCAATATCCTTCCAGGATACCCGGGCCAAGTCAATTAGAATGGCCTGCTCGCAGAAGTGTTTTAGGGAGCGTTTGACAGTGCTGAGGGGTGGTCGTTTGACTGCGGACCCATAGAGGATGCAGGCAGTGATTGCTGAGATCCTGATTGAAAACAGCAGAGGTGTATTTGGAGGGCAAGTTGGTCAGGATAATATCTATGAGGGTGCCCATGTTTACAGATTTAGGGTTGTACCTGGTGGGTTCCTTGATGATTTGTGTGAGATTGAGGGAATCAAGCTTAGCTTGTGGGACTGCCGGGGTGTTGAGCATATCCCAGTTTAGGTCACCTAACAGAACGAACTCTGAAGATAGATGAGGGGCAATCAATTCACATATGGTGTCCTGGGCACAGCTGGGAGCTGAGGGGGGTCTATAACAGGCGGCACCGGTAAGAGACTTATTTCTGGAGAGATGAATTTTTCAAATTAGAAGCTTGAACTGTTTGGGCATAGACCTGAAAAGTATGACAGAACTATGTAAGCTATCTCTGCAGTATATTGCAACTCCTCCCCCTTTGGCAGTTCTATCTTGACGGTAAATGTTGTAGTTGGATATGGACATCTCAGAATTTTTGGTGGCCTTCCTAAGCCAGGATTCAGACACGGCAAGGACATCAGGGTTGGCGGAGTGTGCTAAAGCAGTGAGTAAAACAAACTTAGGGAGGAGGCTTCTGATGTTAACATGCATGAAACCAAGGCTTTTTCGATTACAGAAGTCATCAAATGAGAGTGCCTGGCAGGGCCTGGGACATTCCTAAAGAAAATAATGTACTTTTTACTCCATACATTTTCCCTGACACCCAAACATTTTTTAATTCACACACTTATCAAGAGAACATCCCAGGTCATCACTACTGCCACTGATCACAAATGCTTCATTTGTAAATTATGTCTGAGTGTTGGCGTGTGCCCCTGGCTCTCCGTATATCGAAAATGTTGTCGTCTGATTTGCTTAATATAAGGAATTTGAAAGGATTTATGCTTTGACTTTTGATTCTTTAGTACGTTTTAGCAATTCCATTTACTTTTGATACTTAAATATATTTAAAACCAAATACTTTTAGACTTTTACTCAAGTAGTATTTTACTGGGTGACTAAGGTATCTTTACTTTTACTCAAGTACCACAATTGAGTACTTTTTCCACCACTGTATTTAACTATTGAAGATGTAATGTTATGTAATAATTTACTTGAATTGTACATCATAACAGCGACATGACATTGTCATGAACATGTCATCTGATGTTGAATGTCAATTTTGTCTCCAGGTTTGTGCCATACATCGGAATCGTTACCATTCTGATGAACGACTATCCCAAATTCAAGGTAAGATATTTTACATCGTCATCACTAAAAGGAAAATCACTTAAGGTTTTATGAATTGTTTACTAAATTCAGCCTTATTAGGGGCATTCTGCACGTACTCTAAAGGTTAGAGAGCCTGACCAGCAGCCAGACACTAAACAGTGGGAGAGCAACTGGCAGACGGAAAGCAGCTGGTTTCAGATCCTCGGAACAGGGATACTAATATTTAGTTGTTCTTCCCCTTCCCAGTACGCTGTTCTCTTCCTGCTGGGTCTGTTCGTCCTGGTCCATCGGGAGTGAGGAAGAGACTACCTAACTATCTACCACGGAGGAAGAATTGGAAATCCCCACCCCACCATGCCTTTCAAGACAGAATTATGTTGATTATGTCAAATTAAGTTGCTTTTTCTCTACCATGTGTTTTGAATTGTGTCTAGAAATGTGGATAGTGTTTACATTATATAAAAACAAGCATTCATTATTTTTGAGAGGGAAATTAGATATAAGTTAAGTGGAATAAAGAGCTGTATTTCTTTTATTTTTTTCAGAACATGAATCCAACATTTTAGATGGTTAATTGTGTATTTTGTTTTCACATTTAATTAGGTTTTGCTTTGCTTGATATATTGAATGACAAGTGATATGTTTGTGACATTAAATATGACATCTGTTACCCTCTATCCTGCAATCTGGTAACTTATGCATCTAGTGTTTTTTTCTTATAATCAAGCATAACTTCACTAACACATTTGTGCATTTTCAAAGTGACATTATTTTACATGCAGGCTAAATATGACATTTACATTTGAGTCATTTAGCAGACTCTCTTATCCAGAGCGACTTACAGTCAGGGAGTGTGCAATTGGCATGCTGACTGCAGGAATGTACACCAGAGCTGTTGCCAGATAATTGAATGTTAATATCTCTACCATAAGTCGCCTCCAACGTTGTTTAAGAGAATCTTGCAGTACATCCAACCGGCCTCACAACCACATGCCAAGTGTATGGCGTTAACTGATGTCAACGTGAACAGAGTGCCCCATGGTGGTTATGGGCAGACAAGCTACAGACAAAAACAATTGCATTTTATAGATGCCAATTTGAATGCACAGAGATACTGTGACGAGATCCTGAGGCCTATTGTGCAATTAATCCGCCACCGTGACCTCATGTTTCAGCATGATCATTCATGGCCCCATGTACACAATTCCTGGAAGCTGAAAATGTCCTAGTTTTTCTGTGGCTTGCGTACTCACCAGACAGGTCACCCGTTGAGCATGTTTAGGATGATCTGGATGGACATGTACGACAGTGTGTTCTAATTCAAGCCAATATCCAGCAACTTTGCACAGCCATTGAATCTGAGTGGGACAACATTCCACGGGCCACAATCAACTTTCTGATCAGCTCTTTGCGAAGGAGATGTGTCACGCTGCATGAGGCAAACGGTGATCATACCAGATATTGGTTTTCTGATCCACGCCCCTACCTTTTTTTTAAGGTATCTGTGACCAACAGATGCAGCTTTGTATTCCCAGTTGTGAAATCCATAGATTAGGGCTCTAATGAATTTATTTCAATTGACTGATTTCTTTATATGATCTGGAACTTTGAAATTGTTTCATGTTGTGTTTATATTTTGGTTCACTATAAATGTGCAGTCAAAAGTTTGGACACACCTACTCATTCAAGAGATTTTATTTTCTTGGTTTGAGGTTGTAAATTGTGGAGGCAGCACTCCATCACTCTCCTTCTTGGTCAAATAGCCCTTACACAGCCCGGAGGTGTGTTGGGTCATTGTCCTGTTGAAAAACAAATGATAGTCCCACTAAGCGTAAACCAGATGGGATGGCGTATCACTGCAGAATGCTGTGGTAGCCATGCTAGTTAAGTGTGCCTTGAATTCTAAATAAATCACTGACCGTGTCACCAGCAAACCACCATCACACCTCTTCCATGCTTCACAGTGGGAACCAAACATGCAGAGATCATCCAGTCACCTACTCTGCTTCTCACAAAGACACGGCGGTTAGAACCAAAAATCTCAGATTTGAACTCATCAGACCAAAGGCCAGTTTTCCACCGGTCTAATGTCCTCTGCTGGTGTTTCTTGGCCCAAGAAAGTCTCTTCTTATTATTAGTGTCCTTTAGTAATGGTTTCTTTGCAGCAATTTGACCATGAAGGCCTGATTCACGCAGTCATCTCTAAAGAGTTGATGTTGAGATGTGTCTGTTACTTGAACTAAAGCATTTATTTGGGCTGCAATTTCTGAGTCTGGTAACTCTAATGAACTTATCATCTGCAGCAGGGGTAACTCTTGGTCTTCCTTTCCTGTGGCGGTCCTCATGAGAGCCAGTTTCATCATAGTGCTTGATGGTTTTTGTGACTGCACTTGAAGAAAGTGTTGTTGAAATGTTCTGGATTGGCTGACTTTCATGTCTTAAAGTAATGATGGACGGTCATTTCTCTTTGCTTATTTGAGCTGTTCTTTCCATAATATGGACTTGGTATTTTACCAAATAGGGTGTCATTTCATAGTTTTGATGTCTTCACTATTATTCTAAAATGTAGAAAATAGTTCAAAATAAGAAAAACCCTTGAATGAGTAGGTGTGTCCAAACTTTTGACTGGTACTGTATAAATATATAGATATATATATATATATATATATATATATTTACAATATTCTGAACCGATGTTTGCCCTTTTGACATACAGTGCCTTACGAAAGTTTTCATACCCATTGACTTCTTCCACATTTTGTTGTGTTACAACCTGAACACACAATAGCCCATAATGACAAAGAGAAAACATGTTTTAAAAATGTTTGCATATTTATTGAAAATACAAATTGGAAATTTTTCATTTACATATTTGTTCACACCCCTGAGTCCATATATGTTAGTCACCTTTGGCAGCGATTACAGCTGTTAGTCTTTCTGGGAAAGTCTCTAAGAGCTTTGCACACTTGGATTGTACAATATTTGCACTTTTTTTATTTTTTTATTATTCAAGCTCTGTCTAGTTGTTGTTGATCATAGCTAGACAGAAATATTCAAGTCTTGCCATAGTTTTCAAGACGATTTAAGTAAAAACTCAGGAACCTTCAATGGCATCTTGGTAAGAAACTTTAATTCAATGGCCTTGTGTTTTACGTTATTGTCCCGCTGAAAGGTGAATTTGTCTCCTGGTATCTGTTGGAAAGCAGAGTGAACCAGGTTTTCCTCTAGGATTTTGCCTGTGCTTAGCTCCATTCTATTTATTTTTATGCTAAACAAACTCCCCAGTCCTTGCCGATAACAAGCATACCCATAACATGATGCAGCCACCAGCATGCTTGAAAATATGAAGAGTGGTGCTCAGTGATGTGTTGTGTTGGATTTGCCCTTAAAACATAACACTTTGTATTCAGGACATACAATTAAATGATTTGCCACATATGCTGTTATTTGCTGTTTTACTTTAGGATGAATGTTTTGGGCTATTTTATTTAATTCTGTGGAGACTGCATTATTTTCACTCTGTCATTTAGGTTAGTATTGTGGAGTAACTACAATGTTGTTGATTCGTCCTCAGTTTTCTCCTTTCACAGCCATTAAACTTTGTAACTGTTTTAAAGTCACCATTGGCCTTATGGTGAAATCGCTGAGTGGTTTCCTCCCTCTCCAGCAACTGAGTTAGGAAGTACGCCTGTATCTTTGTAGTGACTGGGTGTATTGATACACCATCCAAAGTGCAATTAATAACTTGACCATGCTCAAAGGTATTTTCAATGTCTGCTTTTGTTATTTTTACCCATCTACCAATAGGTGCCTTTCTTTGCAAGGCATTGGAAAACCTCCCTTGTCTTTGTGGTTGAATCTGTGTTTGAAATTCACTGCTCGACTGAGGGGCCTTACAGATAATTATATATGAGGTACAGATATGAGGTAGTCATTAAAAAAAACATGTTAAACACTATTATTACGCACAGAGTGAGTCCATGCAACTTATTATGTGACTTGTTAAGCAACATTTTACTGCTGAATTTATTTAGGCTTGCCGTACATAACAAAAGGATTCAATTATTATTGACTCAAGATATTTCAGAATGAAATGTTTTATGAATTTGTAAGAATGTCTAAAAACATAATTCCACTTTGACATTATGGGGTATGGTGTGTAGGCCAGTGATGCAAAATCTCAATTGTGTCCATTTTGAATCATTCAGGCTGTAACACAACAAAGTATGGTCAAAGGGTGTGAATACGGTCTGAAGACACTGTGTATGCTCTCATGGTGGGGAGGAAGAACTAAGAATAAACAAAGTTACTATGAAGATGTTATGAAGGATAAATATTTGCCTCTTCAAATTAAGTGTTTTAAAGCTTTGGGACGCAACCTGACAAAGGGCCTTATTCAATAAACACTGTACAGCATCCAAATATTCTTGAGACGCGGTCAAACAGTATTCCTCCCACACCGTTAAAATTGTTACACAATAATACAATAAATACAACCATATTTTATTCATTATTTATTAACAGATATTAAGGCAGATTTTGCTCACAGTCTTCATTTGATGGACCCTTTACAGTTTCCCTGATGGTATGAGTTAAAATTCTAATTAACCTTGGGCGGTCACAGTCTTAAAATCATCTTGCATTTCTGGGGGATGTTGCTAATGTAGAGTGATAGAAGGTTTGATGGTGGTAGACTGGGATTTTAAAGCACAGCAGTTACCGCAATTTGTTTTACTTCACATTCAGACAATCTTAAAAGGACATGCAGTCTAGATGTGGTTTGCTTATACCATTTCTAATTTATCTAATGGTGAATCCTATAGGTCTTTATATAGAATACTGGAAATCCCTCCAACATAGTCTAATCCCCATCAAAGGGTTAATCAGGTATGTTTGTGGGACACCAACACTTTCCAGGTCTCTAGGGAATTACCTGCATTGACTCAGTCTGTAGGTACTTCACACATCCTTCAGGCACTTTAAGATGAAATAACCTCTCATCCTTGAGCCCTTCAAATTCATGGCTTCCATGCGAGTCGAGTCCAGCTCGACCATAGACCTCAATCAACCTTTCAAGTATTGTCCTTGTCAAGTCATTTAATTTATTAAGAGACAGTTTCCCGGTCACAGATTAAGTTTAGTCCTGGACAATGAAGCAACTTGTAATTTTATTCCTTTTGTGTTATTGAAAATGGCTCGTAAGTAAACATTTTCACGGTTAAGTTTACACAAAGTTACTATACAATTTGATTTGATTTCATGGAGATTTTACATTGACCATGCTTTTATTCCAGAACTAGGCTTAATCTTTGCCCTGAGAATCCGCCCCAAATGTCTGAACATACTTTGTCTCTCTTGCATCAAACTCCTTCATCAATGCACTTGGTTGTCTTGATAGTCCATTCATAATATCCTCATTTCTGTCACACAAACCCACGGCACCCAAGCTAAATGAAGGAACAGCGTCACTGGAGTCTTGGATGTCAAAGGTTAGACAGGGGACAATACCAAGTAGTAGGCCTAGTTGTCTTACTTAACTTCCCAGTTAGCACCCTGAAGTGTCAAAAAGGACACTGTCTCAACAGATTTAATTCTAGGGTGAGAATCAGCAAGTCCTCTTCTGCATCTCAAAGGGCACCCGGTTCCATAGTGCACTACTTTTGATCAGTGCACTACGGGCCCTGGTCAAAAGGTGGTGCACTACATAGGGAATAGGGTGCCATTTGGGGTCCAAGCCCTCCTGTCCTAAGACCGGAGGCTGAGGTCCGCGGGACTGAGACCCTGGTCCAGTGACCACGACTGCCTGTGTGCCACAACTGACAGCCAAATGTCAGGCTACTCATGTGGAACTAAGGCCTTGGGGGTGTCTTGGCAGGAAATAATGGTTGCATCCCAAATGGCACCCTATTCCCTACATAGCCCATAGTGCTCTGGTCAAAAGTAGTGCACCGATGTATAGGGTTCCATTTGTGATGCATCCAATGTGTTGGCCTGAATTTCCTGCCATGCATCCATGGTGTAAGGAAAGCTGAAGGGATCTGTTGTGGGCAGAGCTGATAATGGACCTAATTTACACGTCCAATCATTTCTCCTAAGATATACATTTATCTCAAGGGGCTAATACTGACTTCTCTGTTGATAATACATATTAGTAGAGCTGCTGCATCACCCCCAGAAACATCTGAATAATACAAAAATATGAATAAAATGTTGTTGTTTTTTTAAGAAAGAAAAAAATCTTTAAAAAGTAGTGCCTTTACTAGTCCTGTATTAACTGATTGATAAAACCGTCTGTAATATGATTAACCACTTCAATAGTTGCATTGCAGTTCTCCAAAATAGGCCTATTCATCTATAGATTAGTCTTCTAAACTAAGAATATTGGAATATTCCCCCAGCAGTATCCTTAATTGAGTTTACTATGGACTAATTCATTATGAAATCATTGACATGTTGATATCGACATGTTTCCACATAGCTGTTGACACTGATAGGCTATGTTAAAGCCACCTATTGTTCGAGCTAATCGCCCGTAATTTACGCAGCAAATATCATTTATAGAGTATAGAGTTAAAGATTACGCACGAATCATTACGTTGTGACCGATATAAACTGTGAAAATGACTGACAGTTTGGATTTGGTCAACAACCATGCTTGTGAATTGCTCTGCATAAAATCCCCTGACTTCGTGTCGGTGTCACGCAAGAGAGCCCACCCAGATCAGCATGGTATAAATGCAGCATCGGATTGAGTTTGAAAGTCTGTCACGAATAACTGCGCTTCTATTGCCATTTGGAAATTTTGCGTCCAGGAGGAGAGTTCTATAGCCCATTTCTTCCGTAGAGATGTCCGGATTTTTTTTGAACGTTTGCCAACTTGGTTTTTTTACCTACCTTGTGTTTTTTCTTACATTTCTGTAACCACTTCAGTGAGTTTTGATTTAACCGAACTTGGAAATAAAGTTGCGAAAATTAAAGTTAATCAAAGAGGGAATCTTTGGGCGACAGGTAAGGCATGCGAAGGCTATTCTCAATCTCATCTACAACACAGCATACAATTGTAAAAGTAAAATCTGTCAATTATATATATTTTTATTCCTAATTACAACAATGGATTAAGTCCTTATCAAATAAAGCTATATTTACTCTTTCAAAATAGACTTTCAACATGTTAGGAAATATTTCATTTCACTTGAGAATCAAATGACCAAAATATAACTTTCTCTTACCTCCAAGGTCATTTTATGGGCAAGAAGAGTGTCATGGATAGCCCTCTGCTCCAGTCTCCCGATGGACAGTCTGTGGATGCGTTCGAGGTCGCCTTGAGTCCGGAGCAGAACGGGATGGGAAATCTCTTCCAAGATGTGCTGAGGGTCGCGTTGCAAGCCCAACTCAGAGATGACACAGAGAACCGCTCTAAAAACCAGGTGAGCTATCAACAACACCAACCTGTATATGACCATAGATTTATCTGTACAATTTATGATGAGACTATCCTGATTCATAATTGCAATGTTTAATGACATTATCTTAACCGGTCTCACAAGAGATTTAACCTGTGCAGTAGAAAATACAAGTCTACTGCATTATTTAATGGCATTCTCTTAATATCCCATAGGAGACTGGATTGTTGATGAAGATATTAGAGAGCTACATTCAAAACAACAGAAAGTGATGCAGAAGTCTATCATAATGTTCCTTATAACCAAGATGAAGTCATCCAGTCTATGTCTATAAAGGTTTTGGTCAATATGGAATCAAATCTCATATGCTTTAACATGATTGTAACATGTCTGTTCAGTTTACAGTTGACCAAAATGCTATTTGCAATGTCACTGGATCTGAAATGAAGGGTGAATTAAATGTACATGTGTATTTATCGTTATTGAGGATGTGCTGCATTGTATTGTTGATATTAAATTATTTATATTCAATAAAACCAAATATTTTCAAATTCTTTGACATTTACCTTACATTAAATTATTAAAAGTTTCCAAAAAGGAAAAGTTCATACTTGAGGTATGAACAATTTATCAGGGTTGCAGAGTGTATTTCCTGTATACTGGACGGTTCTGACTTAGAGTGTGTGGACAACTACGAATACCTAGGTGTCTGGTTAGACTGTAAACTCTCCTTCCAGATATTAAGCATCTCCAATTCAAAATTAAATCTACCTTCACTCATGCTGCCAAACATACCCTCTTAAAACTGACCATCCTACCGATCCTCGATTTCGGCGATGTCTTTTACAAAATAGCCTCCAACACTGCACAAATTGGATGCAGTCTATCACAGTGCCATCCATTTTGTCACCAAAGCCCCATATACTACCCACCACTGAGACCTGTACGCTCTCGTTGGCTGGCCCTCGCTTCATACTTATCTCAGCTCACTGGTCACCATAGCAGCACCCACCAGTAGCATGCGCTCCAGCAGGTATATCTCACTGGTCGTCCCCAAAGCCAATTCTTCTTTTGGACGCCTTTTCTTCCAGTTCTCTGCTACCAATGAATGGAACGAACTACAAAAATCACTGAAGCTGGAGACTCATATCTCCCTCACTAGCTTTAAGCACCAGCTGTCAGAGCAGCTGTCAGAGCACTGCACCTGTACATAGCCCATCTGTAAATAGCCCATCCAACTACCTCATCCCCATCCTGTATTTATTTATGCATCTTGCTCCTTTGCACCCCAGTATCTCTACTTGCACATTCATCTTCTGCACATCTACCATTCCAGTGTTTAATAGCTATATTGTAATTACTTCGCCACTATGGCCTTTTTATTGCCTTACCTCCCTTATCCTACCTCATTTGCACATACTGTATATAGACTTTTATTGACTGTATGTTTGCTTATTCCATGTGTAGCTCTGTGTTGTTGTATGTGTCGAACTTCTTTGCTTTATCTTGGCCAGATCACAGTTGCAAATGAGAACTTGTTCTCAGCTAGCCTACCTGGAATCCTTTAGTTTTACTGACAAAAATAATGCCTCGTCCCCTCATAGCCTACACACATAGACCAAAAAATAAGTGGAACGTAGAATACCATCGTAATAATCATTCCACAATGTGAAATTCCAGGCATGATATCAACAGGCACTTCAGAAGACCCATAAAGGTATTTAATAACACAGAGAGATATGAACAAGACCCATTCTTCACTTAAAATCATCTCATTACTACTTGTTGACTGGAAGACTAGTCTACTAATTGACTACATTCTCATGTGTTTGTCTCCTGAAGCTTTAATTGAAGAAACAGAGAGAAAACTCCAAATTGATCTGACTGATAAATCACTTTTTATTTTTAATACAAAGATTCTGTACTTGAGAATAGAATAAATCACATTATCACCATAATGCTCTGACTAATAAATAAGCGTTTTGATTCTGTCCTTGAGAATTAAAATCCCATTATGTTGTGGAAACAGGGTTTATTAAAAATGCACAAAACAGTACAAGTGGATAGATATTCATTCTGTCAGTTTCTGCCCCCTTTAACACTGATATTGACTGATATTCCATAGGGGCCTATACCAGATTACTTTAGTCAGCCAGGGAAGAGAAGCTTCACTTTTCCTCAGGCTATAGCAGGACTGAGAAATCAACAGATTGTACTCACAGCGTGAGTGAGAGAAAATAACATGCTTTTTATGCGAGGAAATATAACAAGTGTGTACTAAAAACCAAGTTGAAGCAAGCAACACTTACTTACATAAACACTACATGTGGGCGCCTTACCTAAATCATGTATATTCATGATTTAATGTTTAAATCTTGTCTTCAAACTGAAAAAAAAATCAATATGGTACACACATTCACCATTTCTCTCAGTATCGTCCAGTCTCTAAGTATTCAATCTCTTATTATCCAACTCATTTTTTATTATCTGGCTTTTTTTGCATGAAGGGATGATCTCTGGCCTTCTCAATCAATAATGGCAATGTAATATATTTCACCTTTATTACCCTGAGACAATCCATTGTATTATAAACTGAATCAATAACATTAGCCCATTGTATTTCAATGACATTTACCAATATGTTCTGCCAGTCATGACAGTTCCTGTAGGCAGGGTATCACATTTTTCCAAACTGTTATTTGTTCTGTGTAGCTTACTTGACTGAAACTCTATACGTCTATAATGAAACATTTACTAGAGTGTGGCCCGTTGACATGTAATACATTCAACTTTGGTAACAGATACATCATTCACAAACAAACAGGACTTACACTGTATATATGAAGGCTGACTCAATGTAAACTCAGCAAAACAAGAAACATCCTCTCACTGTCAACTGCGTTTATTTTCAGCAAATTTAACATGTGTAAATATTTGTATGAACATAACAAGATTCAACAACTGAGACATACACTGAAC